>NC_133572.1:8802878-9105909 GCF_048773025.1 Camelus bactrianus | reverse complement strand
CTGCCCGCTCACCCATCACTGTTAGTCACGGACAATGGTATGTGCTCTCTCATTCATACAGGTGTGTCTGATAGCCTCTGATCTCTGCCACGCTCATCACAGTATAAAGCACAAAACTGGCCTTTAAAAAAAGACCAGTGGCGCCACTGATTGTCCTGCGTTGCCTCCAACATTTGTAACAAGCGTTGACCCAGAGTGTCAATATCCTACTTTCAAAACCATGTTCACTTTTATAAATGTAGCTATTGTTTCTATTTATAAAAATTTTTATAGACTCTGTATAAAATTTGGAAAACATAGAAAAGGGGAAAGAGGAGAAAGAAGGCACCCATATTCTTACGCTCCAACAATGAATCCTGCTAACATCTCCCCCAGTTGTAAGTTCTCCCGCAGAATCCTAGAGAGTGAGGATCTGTTTCTGTTCATCATTTTGGAACCTTGGAATAGTCTTAGTTTAACATATTTTTGTTATCCCAAATCATAAAATCAAAAATTTTCAATGGAGAATCCGGGCAGGGAGGTCCACTGGCACCTCTGTAAGCAGCAGTTAAGTAACTGCGGATAATGACTGAGAATTATAACATACTCTGCAAAACGCATTGTGTATGCAAAGCTCTGTGCTAACAATGATGGTCCCATATTTTGTGTATTTGTATGCTGATTTATATATTTCTGTTTCTGTAGGGTTTTTGGAGTCTCTGGATGACTTTTACATTCTTAACAGTGGTTTGGTATTGCTGCAGACCACTAACAGCGTGTATAATAAGACCCTATTGAAGCAGGTGGTACCCCAGTCTCTCCTGGCCTGGCAGAGAGTCCGGGTGGCCAATATGATGGCAAAAGATGGCAAGCAGTGGGCAGAGATCTTTTCAAAATACAACTCTGGTAAGTGGCTCTGCAGAGTAACTTTTCGGCATGTACGTATATTTAGATTTCGAGTTGACCAGTGAAGCCATGCTCATGCCCTGTCTTCATGTCTCCTGATATTTCAGGCACCTATAACAATCAGTACATGGTCCTGGACCTAAAGAAGGTAAATCTGAACTACGGCCTTGGCAAAGGCACTCTGTACATTGTGGAGCAAATTCCTACATATATAGAATATTCTGAACAGACCGATGTTCTCCGAAGAGGTACTTTCTTCATGCTAGAAAGCTGGAAGTCTTAAGAGTATGTGTGTGTGCGCGTGTATATGGCGGGGACCGAGCGGTGTGTCTGGTGGGGAAAGAAGGATGGGGATGCCATTGCTGGTCACGCTGGGGAAGAATTACCAGGCTCAGCACAATGTGTGAAACCTGCAGCCTCAATCTCTTACTTGACAATGTACTCTTGTGTGGTAGATTGGGACAAAGCCAGGCATTCATGATCTTATGACTCCTCATGGATCCAGTATTACTTTCTCTCCTGGGTTCGCGGTAAAATGTTTAGTTCAGTTCAGCAAATGTTTCTGGGAGTGCAACTCTGGCCCAGAGACTGGAAAAACATGGATGCAAAATCCCCAAGCTTTAGGAACTCACAGTCTGGTGGGGAAGCAAGGCACATAAAGCAGCTGCCAGAACCCAGATAAGCGCTGGTGTAGCAGCCCTGGGGGTGAAACTAAAGAAAACCCCGTTGTCAGTAGGAGGGATCGGAGAAGGTGCTTCTGGACGGTGAGAGCATAGCCCAGCACAGGTTCTGGAGTCGCACTGCCTCGGTTTGAATATCTGTTCCTCAAAATCTTATCCATTCTTTCCAAGCCTCACTTCCTTTATCTGTAAAACACAAGTCATGGTACAGTCACTGATCTGTAATTTTGAAATCTCCAAATCCTAAAACTAAAAGTTGTTTGTTTGCTTGGTTGGTTTTTGTCCTAGCTCCCTGTGCCAGCAAAATAACGACCTGATCTGAACTCACTCGGTAGCAAAAACTAACTTGAACTATTTATAGTCCTTCTTTCCTCTCCTCTGGAGAGACTATTTATACATTAGGCTACAAAAATATCCATATCTTTGATTATGAGGTGCTCCCCACAGAGACTGACACATCGTATATAATTTACACACTCCGTTGCCCGTTCTAAAATCTGGAAAACCCTGGATTCTGAAACACATCTGGCCCCCAAGAGTTTTTGGATGTGGGAGCGTGGACCTTTGCAATTCCACAGGGTTGTCATAATAATTGACTGAGATAATTCTTGCAAATTCTTGAGCACCTTGCTGACGCAAAGCAAGTACAAGTATCTTGCACTGAACATAGGGCTTTGCACACGCGAGACATCCTCACTGAGTATTTGCTGAGTGAAAGTGAAGAGGATGACTGAGTGGAGGTTTAAAGGCTAGGAAGGGGCTCACCAATTTGGCAAAGGAATAAGGGCAAACAAATGGAGGCACGAAGATGGTGACTGAGAAACGATTAGCTCACGACAGCTGCAGGGCGGGCTGTGACGCGGAGGACAGGTAGTGAGGGACTAATAGCAGCCCTGCGTGTCCTGCTGAGAAGTTTAGCCTTTCTCCTTTAGAAAACTGAAGTTTTTAAAAAGGGAGAACAGACTGGAGGTCACAGAGAAGACAGGAGACTAGTCAGAAAACTATCGGAAGAGATCAGCTGGTAGAGCAGGAGGAACAGAACCAAGATGAGGTGTGCGCCTGGCCATCAGAGCCTGGTCCTCACTTTCCCAGATCCTTGAATCCATTTTGTAACGACCCCCCGGGTGAGCGGTCTTACTCCAGGGAAGCTCACACCAGCTGAATGCACATAATGTGCATAAAACAAAATTAGTGACGGTGGGAACTTCCATTGCCAAGCTGATGAGATGCTAC
Source organism: Camelus bactrianus (assembly GCF_048773025.1). Lineage (NCBI taxonomy): Eukaryota > Metazoa > Chordata > Mammalia > Artiodactyla > Camelidae > Camelus > Camelus bactrianus. The sequence goes on along the minus strand of NC_133572.1, from coordinate 9,103,111 downwards.
CAGGTAGCAGACCCACCTCCTTTTCTTGTTGGAAAATTGACCTGAGAAGTCAGATCACTAGGCGGTTGCTTGATGAGCATGGCAGTTCGAAACTGAGACCCTAGCTTAGTGTGACTTAGAAGCCTGGTCCATCCAGCTCCTGAGAGCCTGATAATAAGCTCGTGCCTTAAGAGGGAGATGCTTCTTAAAGGGGTCTGGTTACCGAGAGCCTTTTCCTCTAGGGACCGCTGCTGCTTTATAGGATGGTATGTTTAGGTTCTTTGCAATCCCATTCCCAGATCCCATGAAGAAATCTACCCTGGGACTAAAAAAAGTTGGTGCTGATCTGTCTGTAGTCGCTCTCCCCGCCCCCGCCCCCCCCACCTCTGAGTTAGGAAGAACAGAGGTAAATGAGTTAAATTCACTGGGAGTCTACCGTATACTTGACATAATTTTTACTTATCTTCTCTTGTTTGATCTTCATATTTCCAGATAAGTTGTATTTTTACCATCTTACTGTAAAGGAAGAAAGGGTCAGAAAGAAACGCGCGATTTGCCCAAATAATTAAGTGATCTCATATAGCTATTATTGTTCACATTTTACAGATGATAAAACTGAGGCACAGAGAGGTTAAATAACTTGTCTAAGGTCACATAGCTCATAAGCGCAGAACCAGGCTTAACTCCCAAGGCTGCATAACCCAGATACACTACAACAATAAATGTGATTTTAGCCTGTACTTTCAATGTGGTATTTATCCCACCTATGAAGTTTTGAATGAAGCTGAGCCTTTATGAATGTTTAGCGTCAAAGGAGTTAAAACTTTGCTGGAACCTTAAAGATCATCTCCAATCCCCTCACATTATGACCCCCCTTCCCTCCCCCCGCTAAAAAATGAAAAAAAAAAAAATGAGGTTAACTGCCTAAGGCCTTGTTGTCCAACCCTGAGCCTAGAATTGAGGTTCTCTTCTGCTTAATAGATTGCTTTACAAATTTGGGGTGAAAAACCAAAGAATTCTGATGCTCTTCTTCCCCAGTGGAATAATCCAGAAGCATACAGATTCTGTAACTTGAAAAGGAGCTGTTCTGTACCTTGAAAAGGGTTCACATTCATTATTTTCTATAAATATCATTTTGTAATTAAACAACTGTGCCAATTTTCAGAAGAAACTACCATTAGTAACATTTCATTTGTTTCCTCTCTCTTCTGTCTCCCTCCCTATTGTCACTCCCACCCGTCTTTCCCTTCCTTTGCACATCAGGATATTGGCCCTCCTACAACATTCCCTTCCATGAAAAAATCTACAACTGGAGTGGCTATCCACTGTTAGCCAAGAAGCTGGGTTTGGAATACTCTTACGATCTGTCTTCACGAGCCAAAATCTTCCGGCGTGACCAAGGGGAAGTGACTGATATGGCATCCATGAAATATATCATGCGATACAACAGTACGTAGCACATTTCTCCAGAATCACACTTCAAAACTCCTTTTCTTCCCCATGGATAAAGAATCCATGTAAGTTTATCATCTCTGTACTAGAAGAAATTATAAGAAGTTATTGAATTAAGTATTTAGTATTCAATTGATACTATACATATTTTATACTCAACAAATAGAAATTTGTCTTCCTTTAGAGAAGATGATAGAGAAGAAGATTCTACAGATTCTTTTGAAAAAAAAACATTGTATGTAAAACACAGACAAAATAACCTGTACAATGTACCTTTTTTTACCCTCCCCTCCCAAACACAGGTGTCCTTCCAAGGACAAAGCAGCTAATAAAACAAAAATTATTCACAAATACTTTATTTTTTGATGAACAGTATCAAAGTCAAATTTGTATTTATTTTGTTGAAAAGAAATTGATGCATATTCATCCTTTATTATCTCTCTTCCACCCACTCCTCACTGTGCAGGGTTCTTGGGAGCAGGCTGGGCCGAGGGGGCCTCTGGGGTACACTCTCTGATTACCTGGGCTTTAACAGGTCCAAAAAGCTTCCTGTGGATAAGTGAACCTCAGGATGGCCCAGACTCACCCTTTGCCCCATCACTGTTTCCTAGACTACATGAAGGAGCCTTACAGTAGGGGTGATCCCTGCAACACCATCTGCTGCCGGCAGGACCTGAGCTCCCGCGACCCGAGTCCTGGAGGTTGCTATGACACCAAGGTAACATGCTATTGGTTTTTAAATTTAACTTCCACCAGCACCTAGGCCTATTCAAAGGCAGAACTGCAGAGATGTTTGTGGCATAAAACACAATAATGTCTCTAAAACATAAACTCAATTCAGAAATCAGCTTTTTCAGAGATTCTGGTGGTAGGTCCCGTTGCCTAACTCCCAGTCTCTGCTCTGCCACTTGATTATAAATCACATAATCTTGTAATGCTTCTGTTTCCTCAACTGAAAAACGGAATAACAGCGCTTGCCTCATAGGGTTGCTATGAAGAATATACATTTAATAGCTATAAAATATTTACAGTACTTAATGGGTTATTTGTAAATGTACACAATTATGATGATGATGGTGGTGGTGATTTTGTTGACGTCTAAAGTTTTACCAGACTGGCCCAAAGTCCAAAGAACATATTATTGAAAGCAGTGTGATTTCACATTAAACAGGAATTGAGTTTACCTGAAGGAACATGTATTGGACCAGATGCTGAAAGCACTAAAGGGTTTTTCTACGTTAGAATTGTTTTTCGTTTTTTAATTTATTTATTTATAATTTTTTTTGGCAGGGGGTAGGAAATTAGGTTTATTTATGTATTTAATTTTAGAGGAGGTACTGGGGACTGAACCCAGGACCTTGTGCATGCTAAGCATGCGCTCTACCACTTGAGCTATACCCTCCCCCTGCTACGTTAGAATTGTTCAGTGCTGTAATGTGTCTCACAATGTAGGTAATAAGTCTGTGGGGAGGGGGCTGAAGCCAGCTCCCGTAGGCTTGAGAACCAGTTGTTACAATCAGTTGCCACCACGTTGACAGCTTGAGGTGGTGGAATATTTACACCATGGAAATCAGCAAATACTACTAAGTGAGGGGTTTTCCCCTCCGAGAGCTGGTTGAAAACTTACTGGCACACTACTGGATTCGGGGTGTCAAAGGGTAGGAGTTAGCCATCTATTGGGTGGAAAGAGTCATCTTACCACATCCTTTTGCACTTTGGGCTTGGGCACGTGTCTTTTCTTTGCATCTCTAGTCCTAAATCCTGGAAGAAATTTGTTACAAGTAGAGTTAACCGTTCTGTCAGAAGCTCTGAAAACTGTAAGAATGCCAACCCCCTACACGTTATTTTTTCTATCGGCCTAGTGTCTAAACAGAAGATGCTTTAGAGAAATTTGAGCCAAACTTTGGCCTTAATGACTCTCAAAATGTTGTGTAATGTAAAAAAAATACAGTGGATGCAGTGAGCCTGGCACACATGAAGCCCCAATGAATGTTTTTGTATTTATTTCTTTTTAATGGTATTTGCAAACATTCAGTAAAGTGTGTAAAAAGTGTGACATCCATTCCAGAATACACAAAGAATTACTTGAATTGGGGAGAACCCAAGCCAAGCTTCTACCTGCCAGATTTTACTTTTTTTCAGAGACAAAAGCCTGCCAGTTTTTCATCAAAAAAGTTTCTGTTGAAGCATGTACCTTGAACCTTAAGATCTGCTGCTATCCAGTGTTTGAAAAGTGTTTTTAAGAACCGTGGACCTCATTTTTTGATATTGAGTTCCTTCTACCTTAATACTCTTGTTACTGCCCTGATTAATAACAACTTTTACTGAGGAATTAATATATTCTAGATACTGCTTCAAGTCTTTGCTCTCATTAATCCTTATGACAACTCTTCTGTGAAGTACGGTTATTAGCCTACTTTTACGAAGGAGAAAACTGAGTCAGACAGGTGTTATTTTAAAGTAAGTTTTAGAGCTAGAATTCTGAATATGAGTAACCTGACTCCAGATCTCACACTTTCGGCTGCGTTCATGTAACACACTTCCACTGGTCACCTCACATTTGAATGCCAGATGGATACAGAAAAGCACATTGTGGGAGCCTGCAAGATTTTAAGGGGTGCTAATATTAGGAATTTGGAAAAAGAGCAAGAAAAACAACAGTAGCAACAGGAGATTTAGTCAAGTTTTTTCCCAATGGTTTTCTAAAATGTCCCCGCTCCTCTCTTTCCAGGTGGCAGACATCTACCTAGCTTCTCAGTCCACGGCCCATGCCATCAGTGGGCCCACAGCTGAAGATGGCCTCCCCGTTTTTCACTGGAACCGCTTCAACAAAACCCTGCATCGGGGCATGCCAGAGGTCTACAACTTTGATTTTATTACCATGAAACCAATTTTGTAACTTGACATAAAATGAAGGAGGGAGATGAGGGAACAGAAGGGAACAGGAGGCTGCGAGATACCAAAGGTACTATTTCAGCTATGTTTTTCCATTCAGAATTAGTCTTAATAAAATATATTAAATTCAGTCTATCACTTTGATTTTCTACTGGTGATTTTGCCATTTTTAAAACCAGCATTTACTATATAGGGTGGAGCACTACAGAAGAAACATTATATATGATAAATAACAATACCAGGTTTCAGCAGACAAGAGGGTATGCTAGAAACTGCTCTCTCGCTCACCAAAATCCATCTTCTCCTTTGATGCCTGGCCATGCACACCACATCTCCCAGGCTCCCTTAGGCAGCTGTGCCACATGACAGAGCTCTTGCCAGCAGGCTCTGGGCCACCTCCAGGCCTGGGTCCTAAGAACCAGGCCCCTCACCCTCTTTCCTCCTCTCACTGCTGGATATGCTGACGCTCTAGGGGAGGGTGGAACCTCCAACAGGAATGCACTGAGTCTTTCCATCTGGTCCCTAACAAGCGTAAGCCAAGCCTTCTGAGGTGCAGGGAGGCACACCATCCAGCAAGCTTGAATGCTGTCTCCCATTAGTTAAAAGCAGTGTATCTAATCTGGGAGCAACTCTGCGTAACAACTTTTCTTTCAAAGCTGGAGAATTGTATGTGGTTTGAATGCCATGGTGGTGTTGTCAAGTTCAGTTCAATAAACCAATACTGAACAGGGTGACAGCGATGCTTAACAAAGCGAGAGGCTTCCAGAGGAAAATACAAGGGCTGAGAAGAACCAGAATGAATCAGAGTACTCAGAATGTTAAAAACCCAGTAGTTTATTTCAAAGTATAAATTTCAGGCTTGCTGGACAAAATCCCACTACAGTTAACACTTATACAGACACCACTCTACTGTACATTAAAAAAAGAAAAAACCCACAAAAACCTTCAAAACCTAATAAAAATAGGGCAACTTGCTATAGCCCAGTTTATATTAGACATTAGGAAGGTCTTATATGGTCTTATTTACACTTTCAACTGCAATAAAGAAAAATCAGGATGCAGGTTTCCTACAGAGGATTTATTTTTATATTTAATTTTGAAATGGCTGATAAAATACTAAAGCCAGGATCCCCAAAGGTGTCTGACTGCCAGGTTACCTTATTTACAAACAATTTTTTTTTTAAAAGACAGCAATTGAATATAAATGATGAGTATTTAACTGACTCTACAAATAAAAAGTGAAGAACTTATTTAGCATGATAAAACTATTTGAAGATGAGAAGACAGAACATGTGTTTGTATCATCCTATTCCTCCCCATTGGTTGGCTCAAGGGGAGTAAGTTTTAGGAACCAGATAAATCTGCCACAGTAACAAAATACCTGGTAAAAATTGTTCTCATCTTTTTTATTCTCCCAAAATTCAAAAAGGAGGGAAGGGGCGCATCACTTGCCCAGTAAATAGTAAGGCAGGCAGAATCATACACTGGTTTTAGACAGAATTATTCGCAATCAACTAATATTGGGACATGGTTTTTCTGGAAATTAGAACAAAACAGGCCAATGATAAAATTAAAATAATGAATTAATCATAGGATGCTGAAATAGCTCAGGAAGGAAAGTCTGGGAGAACACTTGGAAGTCTGCAGTAACCTACTGTGCTAAGATCACAGTGTATAGAAGTAAGAGGAGGATACCACAGGCATTATTTTGTTAATCTTGTACAGTACTAGAAAATCTGTGGAACAAGATAAATGCATATCATGCAATATTAACATCCACCTTGCCGCATAAATGATGATTCAGAAAATGTAAGCAAAAGAGCATACAAAAAAACTAAGTTAACACTTATCCAATACAGTTAGAGAACTGTATGGTGCAGGCTGCCTCAGGAGTTCTGCAGACAGATGGACCTAAGATTCTAAGCTCCTTCCTTTAGGTCATTTTTTTCAATTAAACCTTTCATTTATTACCTGGCAGTGGGGGTTGGGGAATACCTCTCTGTGAGGCAAATGGTACCCCAATAAACATTCACTTTTCAAGGAAGCAAGCTCTACTCTTCACTTCGCTCATAAACTTCTACTGTGTTGAAGATACCAAAGGTAATATTTTAGCTATATTTTTCCATTCAGAATTAGTCTTAATAAAATATATTTTAAAAAGTTGAGTCCAGAGAAATAGAGGGATATAGTTACCTCATAAAGTTAACTGTTAACAGTAGATGTTGTCGCATGTAATTTATAAATTTACTGGCAAGAACATAATAAAATTTTACTCACACTTAAAACAGGGTGAAAATTACTCTGACAAAGTGCAAAGTAGAGAGTAAGAAACATCACCATTACCTTTAAGTGTCATATAAACATCATACATTTCAGGTTGAAATATCAGAAGTTTCTGGGATTTCCAACAAGGCAATACTTACACAAGTATTGTCAGGCTAAAAAGGTAGCTTTGCATTCCCCAAATGGGATTATTAAGCTTATTGATAATACTTTGTGAAAAGGTACTGTGAAATAAAAAAGGTCCATGAGGTGTGAACTGCTGTTAAAAAAATCTGTAATCAGTAGCTATTTCTAGTTGAATCCTCCGTTCTCTCTTTGCACAGAAACAAACCCAACAGAAAGCACTCATCAACATTACAACCTGCCCAGAACAAAAGCCTAGTGTTCCAGCCTCGCATCTTTCATTAACTCCAATATAGCTGTTGCCTATAAATCCCATGGCAGGCTATTTGAAGAAGAACATCTTATAATAGCTTTTCCCTCAAATAATTACAATCTCTCTTTTTATCTTCCCTCCACCATTTGGAATAAAGTTTTATTTTACTGTAGTAAATCTATTTTTAGGGTTACTATTTAAATTTTTTTTCTTTTGACAGAAAACACATGATATAAGCTAAAATATTCTCATTCTACTGGGCCTTCTTTACTTGATTATATAATGTTATGAAAACTTAAAAAAAAAAAAGAATTAGTGAATATAAATAAAAAATTGTTCACCAAGAGAAACTTTCTAGGCTAGGTAAGCAAATTGTTATCACGTGACCATAAAACCGGCCAATAAAGAACAATTTTGAACATAGGCTTTCTATTCTGTAGACAGGAATGATCTTGAACACATAATCAACAAAGCAACCATTGCAGGTAAAAACATATATACATGCAGATATTAGACAGGTGTTCACATATATCTAGATCATCGATTTCTCCCTTTAAAACTTTTCATTGGCATGACATTGGCAACTTCTTTACCATCATCATCAGTTCTACAATGAGTAATGTTTACATAGTTGGTTGGCAAATATGATTCACAGAAATTTTAATTCTCACTGTGGCCTCATTTTCTGAAAGCAAAAGGAAAGTTGTGGAACGTTTACATTTTGGCAATCTGTAGGCCTTCTTCAGCATCAATCAAGCTTCACACCCAACATGACAGTTATACTGAACAGTAAGAGTCTCTAAAGAGAGTTTCTTTACAACTAGAACGCTTCCTATTACAAGCCATTAAAGTTGCAAACAAAGCAGCATTAATAGAAGGGATAGTTCCCTCCTATAATTCCAGGAAAAATTAATGACTAATTTATTTAAGAACGTAGGAATATGAACTCAAATATGATATGTGAAGATGACTCACAAACTCCATAAATTCTTTTCCAAGTACTGACAACCACATTCTCACCCCCCAAACTACACCAGCTCGCCTGTCTTAGGCCAGCTACACTCAAACACATACCTGATACCAGGATAGCTGGCACTCATATTGAAAATCCATGACCTAAGCTGAATTTGGTTAACTTTGAAGAGGAACAGAGATGCCCAGAAGGTGTATCTAATTGTTACATAAAATGACCCCAAAGGATATTCTTTAAATTCCATCCAAAGCTGACATAGGGTCAGTAAGACAAAACTTAGCACCATTAAAACAAAATTAAAAGATTAACACAGGAAGAATGATATGAGAATAAAGAAGAAATGGAGCTTTCCCTTTGATATTTTTGCTCATTGTATTTTGTGAATTTTACTATTTACTTCCTTTGAAAGAATATTATACTTTGGGTGATAAGGGAAACTAGAATTGCTTTCATAAGCTGTAACACAGTGTGCAACACAGATACTAAAATACGTTTGAAGGAAAATTTTCTTACACAATGTGGTCTTCTCTTGGTCCACTTGACACAGAGTTAATTTAAATAGTGACCAAAAATAAAAAGCATTTATATTCTTAGAAGAAAACAGCAAGTCAAATTTCTGGAGTTTAATGTAGTGATGTCACTGATGGGACTACATATAAAAGCCTTGGTCTAAAGTTTACTTGAGGGAAATGTGCTACATTTGGTAGAGATAAGGAGAAATGAAGAGTGAAAGACTGACAGGGAAAAGTAAACAACAATGGCCCTGTTTATTTTTATAGTTAATCTTTAAGGCACAAAATAAATGTAAAAACCAGATTAGATAGAAAAGGGAGGGCCCGCTGCAGATCTTTTTCATCTAATTAACCACCCAGAAGAGACAAAAGATGAACAGATCTTTTCCTGTGTTCAGATTAACCTATTTTAAACTATTTAATCATTTGCTTTTTATTTTTTTCTTTGGATTCTGTTTATATTCATTTTAAATCATTTACCTATGAACCTACAGATCTTGTAGAAGCAGAATCATGCCAGTTACATACCTCAAATCCCTTGATCTACTTACTTTATACTGGAAGAGAGGTAAATTTGAGAATGAAAACGGGAGATTCCACTGCAATAAACATATAAATACAGAAAAGCACAAACACCCACACATTGTCCCCAGCCTCAAAACTAAAGCAAGGTGCACATTTACATTTAAAACCTTGAAGCTTGAATTGTTCAGGAAAAGATTCTGCTTTATGGGCTGAGTTTATTTACTTCTGATTATAAACAAATGTAGTGTACATACACATCTGTCCAAGAAATCTTGCACAATGTGGATTTTACAATGGGTCTCATGCACAAGATTAAAACAAGACCAAAAAGCGGAACTTATGAAAGAGGAAGAGATAAAGGCTCCAAGGTTTAACTGCTCTGGGAGGAAGAGATCACATCTGTTGACTGGGGATCACAGAAAGGTCCAAAACGTCCATAAACATCCTTGGCTCGTACTGCAAAGTAGTATTTGCTGCCAGATACAAACTGGGTGAGAGTGCATGCCATGGGCAGGGGAAGTGCCTTTACTTCTCCAATCTTCTTCCACTGCGAGGGCACAGTGGCACTGGGTTCCTCGTGGTAAGCATAAAGATGGTAGCTGTCAACAGCGGCACAGCTTCTGTCCACCTCAAGGACACTCCATGACAGTACAATGCCATTTTGACTCTGAACTCGTGCTAACTTCAAGTGTGGCTTCTGAGGCAGAGATGTGCTGGCAGCTTCTGGGGGCAGACGCTGTGGTTGTGGGGCTTCTGGTAAGGGTGCTGGGTGTACAGGGCGTGGGGGCTCCTAACAAAAGAAGAGTCTTGTTGATTTATAATGATCACAGAAAGGACTGTTTCTGAATGCTACAACCAAAACATCTTAGAAGTCACTTTTAGACTTCATTTTACATCAGGAATACTGGGAAATACCAAATACCATACCACACCCAGCAAGTTCTATTTGATGATTTGTAACTAATCATGTCCCAAATGATGAATGCTGAGGTTATTCCTACTATACTTTCTAGGTCTAAAATACTGAGTGTTCCCTAGGAAACAAAAGCCCTTGCTGATGGAACATCATCTTGACAGAAACTGAAATCACCATCTACTTCTAACAAAATAATTTATGACTTAATGACCTATACTACAGATTCTTATTTTAATATAATGTAACATTTTAAAATAACATGTGTGGCAATCTATCATACGAAATTTGAGTATCAACTCTGCTTTCATTTTTAAAGTTTGTCCATATAAACACAGTAGCATATTCTTATAAATAAGCACATTAAATGCTAAATGTAATTATGTTCTTGGTCAGTCTGTATGAAAAAGGTGACATTTATACTGGGCTGTGAAAGAATTCAGAAATGTAGAAACAGTTGTGTACCTTTCTGCCAACAGGCAAAAATATGAGCAAGGGCATGAGGATAGGTAAGTGAGAGGATTTATGGGCAAAAACAAGTATTAACTTTTACTTAGACATAGGGTATGTGAAGAAGAAAGTATGAATTTGGAAAGGTTGGTTAAGGCCAGATGATGAAAAAGGATGAATACAAAGCTTAGGAAGTCAAACTGACTTGCCTAACACTGGACATTATTATTATCATACCTGGATTTTAAAAATACAGTAATAAATTTTTTTCAAAAAGATTCAAATGATGAGAGCAGGAAACAAGGATATAAATGGTCTTTTTTTTAAGCAAAACATATCATTGCTCACTGACTTTAGCTTGGAAGTCATGAAACAAATAAGATTTCCTTAATGGATATTTATTTAACAAAAACTATGTTTTAATTTGCATTTCATTAAATTCGCATGCACTAAATAGTGAATCTTGTGAAGAATTGATATCTTTTTAATCTCCATGCCTTCTCAAAGTGTAGCGCTAGTAACATGCACACAGTAACAACTCAAAAAGGATATGTCAAATAATTTCAAGGAATGTAAAAATGCTGACATTCATATGCTCAGATATATGTCTGGGAAAAAATACAATCCACAGTTTAAAAGCTAAAATAAATATAAAGTTAGAGGGAAAAAAATCAAGTTCAAATAGATAAAACATCGAAAGTTGAAGAAGCAGGACTGATTTGAATACTAGGTCATGCTGCTGTATTTCCTCTCTGAAATTAATAATATTAAATAAACACACAACTAGCAAGATCTAGGAGAAGGAGGCTAAAGCCATAAACTTGACTAGAGGGGGCAGGAATTTAAGGAGTATGAGAACAGCTTAAGTGGCCTGTTAATATCCCTTTTTAATTCTTAAAATTAAATTCTAGGATACTGGGTCTGCTCATATCCCAAAACTAGTTAAGCCAACTGAGTTACTGTTTTGTTTTTGCCATTGCAATGGAGGTTTTTATTGAAGTTTTACAGATAAAATAACATGTCAGGGATATGCTTCAAAGTAACCCAGTGTATACAAAGGTGTGGGAGTAAGCGGGTGGCACCATAGATGAAATAAGGCTGGCCCTGTGCTGATGACTGTTGAAGATAGGTGACTGATATGTGGGGACTGTTATCCTATTCTTCCTACTTTTATATATATCTGAAAAGTACCATTTAAAAATGTTTTTAAAATTAAATTAAATTAAATTAAAAGAATGTTCCTCCTGTGAGAGACACAGTTTATTCTTAAGACAATACACGTGGAGTCTATTTAAAAACAAACAAACAAACAAAATGCTCTGATGGGTCATCAAATTTGCAAAACTGTGGTATAAGTAAGAAATTTTTGCTATATATTTCTTGAAGGAATATGGAATGAAATAAATTAGTCGCAGCTGCAAACAACAGTAACGATGTATTTGCCACATACCCTAAGAGGGCCAGATCTGAAACACTGTGAAAACATGCTGGAGGAGATGGAATCAGAAAATCTGAGTTTTGAACCGGCTCTGCCTCTTAACTAGCTTGGATAAATGACACTGAGAAAGCACTTAACATCTTTGTGACACAGTATCCTTTTCTATCAAAAGGAGAACATCAATCCTCATTAGGGTTGTGAGGATTAAATAAAATAATACATGTACAATAGTTGGTAGAGTGCCCCGTATACTTCCAGCGCCCCATTAATACTAATTTTTTCATTGTAGTGGGACAATAAAATAATAGCTGCCAAAAGCACAGGCTGTGGAGCGGGTATGTGTGAGTTGTTATGAGGTTTGGCCTCGGGCTGGTTACTCAGCCATCCTGTGCATTTGCTGCCGTATCTGTAATAAAGGCTAAAAAAGGAGAGCAAGAGTTCTACAGAATTCCTGTGTAAGGATCAAGTATATTAACAGTGCCCGCACATAGCAAGCACTCAACAAATGTTAGCCATTATTATGTCCATGTAAAATAAGATGCTTTGCTTGGTTAAAAAGTGGTATCAGCCTCAATCTCCTCCCCGCTCTAAAACTGGCATTTCCATTTACATGGTGCATCACACCCAATACTGTTATAATCCTGTCACAGGATAATGTGACATTGTTTTGGAGATTAACTCTAAGGAGAAATCTTTGGTTTTCTCTATTATTTCTTAACAAATGAATTTCCAATTCCACTGGATTATTAAAACAATAAAGTGATGTTAGAGAAAGACAGATATTGTATGGTATCGCTCATATGTGGAACCTAAAAAAATAACATGAATCAATTTATTCACAAAACAGAAACAGATTCACAGATACAGAAAACCAACTATGGTTAACCAAAGGGAAAGGGGAGGAGGGTATAAATTAGGAGTACGATTAACAGATACACACAACTAACACAACTGTATATAAAATAAACAACAAGGATTTACTGTATAGCATAGGTAACTATATTCAGTATCTTGTAATAAACTAAAATGGAAAAGAATCTGAATCTGCACACCTGAAATAACACAATGTTGTAAATCAATTACAGTCAAATTAAAAAAAATGTTTTAATTAAAAGATTAAAAGTTAAAAAAAAGTGATGGCAATGCTAAATTAGAGTTAGCATAAGATTTTGATAAAAAAATAAAGTCAGAACATGAAAAAATACTTTTTAATATTCAAAAATGCTCTTTTAAATTTCACCATGAGTTAAAAGTCCCAGATGTGGACTCTTATACACTGCAAACCTCCATAAGCAAACTCAATAATCCTTGACAACCAGCATCCCTAGAAGTATCTAAGGTCTATTTTCTTCAGTAAACTGCTGGAAAAACAGAAGACCTGTCATTTCCTTTTGAGATAATTAGTTTAAAGAACAAATGCTAACTACCATAGTATTTGACAGCTTTGCAGGTGAGAACTCTGTGAAGCCAAACACCCACACTTACAGTATGCACTTGTGGTGGTCGGTGATGCACTGTGAGCTGAGGTCCTGTTGATCCCAGGGTTAATCCGTTGTTTACAACATACGTAGTTGCTTGAGGCACTCGAACTGTAACACCTACGAAAGAAAATTAAGGGATAAAATTAGAATTCTGCCCTAAATTTGATGGAACACTTATTAAACAGTAGAGTGATGTTTTTAAAATTCAGAAGGAAAAATATTTCTAACTGAGAAGTCTATGTTCAGCCAAAGTGTCATTTAAGCATGAGGATAAAGAAATTCTCATTTATGCAAGCAACCAAAAAAAAAAAAAATCTACCTCCATGAACCTTTCATCAAGTAGCCACTAGAGGATGTATGCTACCCACAAAAGAAAGAAAATCAAGAAAGAGGGAAACAGGAGACACAGTGAACAGGAGAGAAATAAATGCAGTCCCTACCAAGAGGACTATAACCGAAACCCCTAGAACCCTGAAATACTGGAGGTACATAACATGTAGAAGGTAAACAGGCCAGAATGGAGCAGTGAGACTCCAAAGACAGAAAAACTGAAGCTATCTTCACAAAGATCTCTGCTATCTTTAGTACAGAAATCTCAACTCAGTTATCCTGGTCTTGTGTTAATGAGGGTCCTCTCTTTCTTTCCATGCCCTGCTGAAGATACTTATTTATTTTATCCAACTGAAAATTCTTTTGACGTACATCAGGGCAAGAAAAGGAGAAAATTTAGAAGCCACCAATGTATGGCCCAAGCATATTCCTATATACATTTAGTACCTGCCAGGTACCCTGGCTGTGGTGAACCCAGTTTCCCAGAACTCACTCATGACAATGCTGAGTGATTTCCCCAGAGAAAGCTCTTTTAACTTGAGAGTTGAAGCTAAAATGTGACCCAGAGACTCTGCTTAGTTTATTTTCTCCTAGAAGCCATTACCTAATAATGGCATTATTGAAGTTTCTTTAAACAGCTAGATTTGTCCTTGATATTAAATTTTGCAACACTAAATATTTTTAATGATACCTATATAGATTGTAAAATCCTATAGAAAGCCAAATAAGTAAGGTTAATGCAAAGGGAGAGAGATTCAATTGAGGGTGGGTATACAGTAGACTTGTAACAGATAAGGCTCCAATTCTTAGCCCGGTGGAGAGTTCATAGGTGTTTTTTTTGTTATTTTTCTTCAAAATTTAAATATATATTTTACATAAACTTGTTTGTATGATACACTTTACTACTAAATATATATATATATCCATATATAGATACATACACACACACACAGGGAAGCTGAAGTTACCTTTAACATTTTCCCATCTTTTATATCTCAGCTACCTTCTATACCTCTCACTGGAAGCTATCCTTTACCATTATCTCCAACTAGGCTAAGTTACAAACAACCATTCCCATTTTTAAATTTTTAAACAGCAACATTGTTTATAATTGCCAAGGTATGGAAGCATCCTAAGTGCACATAATAGTTGAATATATAATGGAGAAGCAATATATGTGTGTGTGTATATATATATATATATATATATATATATATATATATATATATATATATATATATACACATATACATATAACACACACACACACATATATATATATAGTGGAATACAACTCATCCATAAAAAAGGATATTTTGCCATTTGTGGCCCTTCATTCACTTTTTTTTCCACTTTAAAAACCAGAATTTTATAACTGGCAGAGACATTTCCATTACATCAAAAACAACAAAATACCTAGAAATAAACTTAACCAACGAGGTTACCTATACTCTGAAACCCGAAATGACACAAAGTAATGGAAAGATTTCTTGTGCTCTTGGATTGGAAGAATCAACACTATCAAAATGGCCACACTACCCAAAGTAATCCACAGATCCAACGCAACGCCCATTAAAATACTCGCAACATTCCTCACAGTTCTAGAATAAACAATTCCAAAATTTATAAGGAACCACAAAAGATCCCGAACAGCCAAAGCAATCTTTTGTAGGTTTCTTTTTTTCCTCTTTCTTCTTTTTGTTCTCTTTTCTTATGGTTTGATGACTAGAGAAGGTCCTTTAACATTTGTTGTAAAGCTGGTTTGGTGGTGCTGAAATCTTTTAGCTTTTGTTTATCTGTGAACCTTTTGATTTCGTCATCAAGTCTGAATGAGAGCCTTGATGGATAGAGTATTCTTGGTTGTAAGATTCCCCCTTGCATCACTTTTAATATATCGTGCCACTCTCTTCTGGCCTGTAGAGTTTCTGCTGAAAAGTCAGCTGATAAGGCATGGTGTCTCTTAATAGAGTATAGACCAACATCAAATAGGGCTCTGTGATAGTACAGGCCATAAAGAATTAAATTGAAGACAAAATGTAGAACACAAATCATATAATATACAAGTTTTCTCCTTAACTCTCCTAATGGAAGAAAATGAATTAGTAACAGTTTTAATGTACTTAGCACTTTGTGCTAAATCTAATGTCAATCAATATAAGCCACTCCAACTAAATGCTACAGAACTGCATGTAACTTGGGGTCATATACAAGAAAAGAGGCTCTTACTATTTTGGGGATTGACCTGCCGAACAGCAGGAGCCTGCATAACTGTTCCTCGCAGGGGAGCCTGAGCTGGAGGTGCGGGGAGAGTCGTATAAACCACTTGGTGGTTTGCAGGAGCTCTTGGTACAGGGAGTCTTGTGGTAACCTGAGTTGCTGGACGATGTGTTACATTCACGGTGGTTGGAGCTAATAAAAAAGCAGAAAAATATATTTAAAAATGAAGCAAATTCTATGTTAAGTAAACAGTATTAAATTATAATTAATTTTACACAAAATCTAATTTACTATAATAAGGAGAAATAGAGAGAAGCATCTTCTTCTATAACCATGAAAGATATGACAGGGCCAATCAAGATTAGTATTACTATAATCCAAACTTCAGAAGAAAAGAGCACCTCAACCATGCCCAATGCCCTTCCCACTCTAGTTTGACTAGATAAATAAGCATATGAAGATTAAGGGAGGGTTTAGAGCCTGAGAGTATGATCTTGTAGGGGTGACTTAAAAAAGTAAGTTTTCCTTTCCTCAATGTTAAATTATTCTTAGCAGAGCAGAATGTTAGGCCCTCCGGGCCTTCTACCAATGGGCATAAATCCAAAAGGGTAACTGTATTCCCACCATTCAAGAAACTGACTGGTTATTACAATTGACATTTTCTTCAGGTAAGCGAAACCATCTCTTATGCAAAACAGTAAAACAGCCATTAAAATACAGGCTTCTTCCTCTTCTACTATGGCATTCCTCCTAATTTATGTTCCAGAGAACATTAATGCCTTGAATCATATTAATATATATTTATCAAAATATGAGTCCTAAATGTTCACTGACATGGAAATACAATAATGATTTTTAGAAGTTAATAGTTTCTTGTTAATAACTCTGATTTAGAATCACATTTTACAAATGACCATGTAGTAACTATATAATAAAAATCAATAATAAATATATTTTGATATAGAAGAATGGGTTCTATAATAAATTTAGAGGTAAACACTGGATACAACAAAGATAAAAAGACTCTGCAGTCTGTATGTATCTTAACTTTCCATGAGCCTTTCGAAAGAGGAGGAAAGTGAAGTACACAAGGAGGAATATTTACCTCTTCATCTCTTTATTCCCTATTTTATTATCTACACTGTTCATGGGTGTACATAATGACATTTCCTTCTAAATTATCTCAGTTAGGTGACTGTCGATTTAATTCACTGCATAAAACTCCCTGTGAGCTTAATATTTTCCTTAATAAGCATTTGACAGATAAATCTCTTAATCAATAAGCTATTTTATGAAGAAGATAAACTGTTTTGATCGGCTTCCAAACAGCTTAGGAGATATAAGCTACATCTTGAAAATGTCTCATCTTCTTGAGAGGTGAGGGGGTAAAATATTAGCAGATATCTTCTGATGGTAGTGTTATGGCAGTTAAAACTATTCCTAGTTAAGAATCATTTAAAAATTCTTGTTTGATCAGTCAATTACAACTTCTTGGTTATAATTGGAATGAATCATTACACCCATCCCTTCCACAAAACTATATTCATTTCTGCTGTTTACAGTGGCAGATGACAAAGACATATATAAAGTCTCCTTTATAAACCTTCTGTATCAGTGTTTCTACTTAAGACTGCAAAATTAAGTCATACTGCATTCAAAAACACACATCATCTTCAAAATAACAATGAGAATTATTCTTAATTTTCTGTATAATATTTTTAATAGTTTATAGTTTTTATAATTTATTACTAACATAATTAAGGTTAAAATCCAGTTTATCTCAAGGGAATTAGAAGACAAGCCACAGGCTGGGACAAAATATCTGCAAAAGACATATTTGATAAAGGACCATTACCCAAAACATACAAAAAGAGCTCTTAAAAGTGAACAATAAGAAAATGAAAAATTCAATTAAAAAGTGGACAAAAGAGCTGAATAGACACCTCACTAAAGAAGATATACAGCGGCAAACAAGCACATGAAAAGATGCTCAACATAATATGTCATCAGGGAAATGCAAATCAAACAACAATGAGATTCCACTACACCTAGTAGAATGGTGAAAATCCAAACCACTGACAATACCAAATGCTGGTAAGGATGTGGAACAATAGTTAATCGCACTCATTGCTGGTGGAAATGCCAGGTGAAGCCACTATGGAAGGCAGTTTGGCAGTTTTTCATGAAATCAAACATATTTTTATCATGTGATAACAGCAATCACACCCACTGGTTTTTACCAAAGTGGGCTAATTTCCTGTCTAATCTTTCCACTCAATTCCATAGTCATATTTCACTGCAGGCAAAACTAAAGTTTCAGTTCAATGATTCAGCAAGTTTACCTGTAGGTAGTAAGTGTATGGTTGTCTGAGATGGGCCACTTGTTGGAACCCCAGATGGTTGAAGAGGTGGTGCTGGCTGAATGGGTTGCAATGGTCGAGATACCGGCTGAGAAGACCCTATGGTTGACACAGGAGTGTGATTTACCTTTTTAGGGTCTGTTAATTAAAAGTGAGACAATATGATTATTGGTAGAAAAAAATGAGAAACGCAAGTTTATCCTTGTCATTCAGTCACATTTACCACTAAAAGAACAATTTCTTTGAATTTTAATTAAGTGTACTTTTTCCAATTTGAAAACCAAGTCAGGACCTTAAGTAATTCACTGTTGGTTCTATCACAGATTCTAATTCACATTTAAAGAAAACACAGTTTTATTTATTTATTTTTTTAAATGAAAGAATCCTTCTTCTAACTCAATATAATGAGCTTAAATTAAGGCCTTAGCAACTGATTCTTTAATACTTGAGTGCTGATGGAGAACAATGCACTTCAGAATGGGAGAATTCAAGTAACTCTCAACGGTGGGGCAATGGAAAGAGACTCCAAGAGGCAGCGGTGTTAGAAAGGGAAATGACAAGAGCACCATAACAAACTTCACTTAATTTACTTTTTTATCCAGAACCCGCCCTACCTGTGTCCCCGCAAAAAATAACCTGATATTTTTGTGCTCTAGGGAATTTATTCTACTAAAACTTGTCTATAAAAAAATTAGTGAAATCAAGCAGAAAATCTGAAACTTTTTAACAATAATCAGACTGGCATGAATTCAACTCTAACAAATGATGATATAAATCTTCTAATTTTGTACCAGTTTTATACAAAAAAAATTGACTTTACTGTCATATAGTGAATTATATAGCTACTTAATTTTGTTTTCCTAAAACCAACTGAAATATTCCCTAAAACAGAATTTTTAAAAATCTCTAGTTTTTTTTTACATTTAATGCCTTTAAGGTAAAATAACTGGCACCTGATCCCACTAGATCTTCCACATGCGTTATATCATTAAAAAGTTTGTCCATGAATAAAGTTATTTTGCACCGTTAAGTCTGAGAAATACTTTATAGTCTGAATCATTCCTGGAGATTTACATTGTTAATTAGCATAGTAAATGCTCAGTGAAATTTGTATTAAGGGAAAAATCCATATAATTTAAACTCAGCATTTCCCAATCATATTTAACCATGGAACTTTTTATTCACAGAACAGCTATTAACACTGTGGAAGAATAGCTGGGACTATTGGTTAATACCTACTCAATATAATTTCTAAATATTATAACTCAGAATAATATTGAGGATTTTGGATGTGCATGCTTTTCAACATGACTTTCATTTAACATATACATTAAAATACACACATATACACACATGGAAAAAATACTTAATTTAGAGTCAGAAGACCTGGTTTAATTTGTACTTTGAATCTATCCTCAACTCTAAAATGAGTATTATAGGGTTACTGTAAAGATCAAGTGACATAACAGATATAAAAAGGGAAGTGTAACATCAGTTAAATATTCTACTTGCTCTGTTTTCCTTTATGTTTCCTTGTATTAATTTAAGATTTGATTTCTATTTTTTAATTCTAATCTTAAAAACTGTCTTTCTGAAAAGGATACAAATATACCAAGCATAATGCTGTAGAGATCTGTATTCATTGAGTATTACAATGGATTAAAAGGGGAAAATGGTATTTAAGCATTCCTTAGTATGACTACTTATATTTAAGTACCTTGTGAAGCTCCACTCTCTTCATCATCCATTGTGAGATCAATGACACCACCTGAATCACTGCCTGTGGCTTTTCCACTCTGAAAAACAAAACATCTGCATTTTGCAAAGGAAACTCTGGCAGACATAAGGGAAAAACAAAGTAATACTGAGGGAAAACAAGGATAATGCATAGCCTGGTTCAATCTGGACCCCTGAATGGCTTTACCTGAAGAAACAGTGTTTGTCAGATAAATGATTCAAGGATATTCATGAGCTAAACATCTGCCACATAAAATATAATTTTGAAATCTTTTCACAAGAAATTCTTTTTTTCTAAATCACACTATCAATTGCATATAGTTATTAAAGTGACTAGGTGCTTTAAGTGATTAAACATAAACATAATTCATTTTCTAACATTTAAATGTTGACCAATCCTATACTAAATTATCAATATTAATTCACAAAAACACCAAAGGCAACTTCAAAGCTAGAATTAAATTACATAAAATAATCTATTTTTTCCCCTAAAGAATGGTATGGTATGATAGGATATAGTTTATGGTACCATCAGCTGACATCCAATTTGACCAAAGTTAACCAATGTCCAAAATCCTTAGAAATGTTAAAAAACATTCAACTATATAATAGCAACAAAAAAGAATAGCAGTACAAGACAGACCTAAAGAACCAAGAATTTCAAGTCAAAAAGACTGAGTGTATCTTTTAGTACCAACAGTTACAAGCTCTGTGAATTTGTTAAAAAGTCATTTACTCAGTTTCCAATTTGGATATAATAATGATTAATCCAAATATGCATACAAAGAACTCAACATCAGGCATGACACATGGTAACCACTTAATAAATGCTAGTTCATATATTATAATTACTTTATAATATATTATACTCAAAATCCTTCAAGAATATAACAGAATCCACTTACAACAACAGATCTGTAAGGTCCACTTTTCAAGATAAGGTCCACTTTAAAAACTAAATTTTAAATTCATCTAAAATTACTAGACAAACATGCAAAAAGACCAGTAAAGTAGAACCCAACTAAAGACAAAAGAAAGTCAGTATAAATGACTCCAAGTGAAGCCAGATGTTGAATTAAGCACACTTTCAAAGGAGGTGTTAAAAATGAAAATTCAAAGAATTAAAGGAACATATGATATTAATGAAAGTACAAATAAGAAATCTCAAAATGAAAATTTAAAATAGAACAGAAAAATTATGATAGAATATTAAAAAATCAACACAAAATAAAGTAGGGGAAAAAAAGCACTCAGAAACAAAATACGTAAAACAAACTTTTTACATTACAAAACAGCAGGCCTAAATTCAACCACATTAATTACTATACTAACTAAAGAGACTGAAATTTCCTATCAAAATTAGGGACTGTCAGATGAAATAACCCATCAAGAAATCAAGAAATAAATTTTCCCCCCTACATACGCACTTTAAATGCAAGCACACAAAAACACTTTTGAAAAAGCAAGTATAAAAAAGCTGCTGTAATCACATTAATGTTAGGTAAGATACAAAGAGGTAAACTTTAAAATGATAAAGTGGTCAATTTGTCTATTTCTTATTAATTTTATTTGTTTCATTTCATATATTTTGATGCCCTATTATAAGGTGCATATAATAGGAAGAGAAGGTCTATAATCAATGGTCTTACCTACTGAATTATATTTTCATTAATCATAACCTGACTGATAAAATTCATTTATTATCACATACTACAGGCAGTTCCCTGGTTATATTTTCTTCTTGAGAAATAAAATTGACTTATTTCAATAATCATTAACAGCAATTATAAGATAGTCATGATAGCTGGCACTGTTACTATCAGGCTTTGTGATGTTTAATATTCATTAGTAAATTTAATCTTTACAATAATCCTATGAGGTTGGGACCAGCATTAGCCATACTTTCTAGGTAAGAAACCTAAGGTGTTAAATAACTTATCCAAGGCTCACCCATTATTAAGTGATAGGAGCCATACTGTCTGACTCTAGAGCTGTAATTGGTGCAGATTAATAAACAGACATATTTACATTTTTCTGCCATCATTTCTGAGAAAACTTATGTAATCAGAGACATCACATGCTTATATCTGCATTTACACATATTACTGAAGTTCTCAATTTGAAACTACTTAAAAAGTTACATAATCATGTGTCCTTCCCCAAAATGACTACTCTCACTAAATGAATACTAAGAAAATTTCAAGAAAGCAAAGATACTGGCTTTGTAGAGGTGTCTGGGGTTTTGTTTTGTTTTGGTAATGAAACAAATAACAAGAACATACTTGAAAGTCTAGAGAAGGGTACTTCTACAACTGCAAAAGAAGTTAACACAGAAGACCTGGTTGTTCACTCCACACACCTCTCTCCAAGGGAACTCGGGAACTGTGACTGAGGCTTGGTTAGCTAATAGGATTGAAGCCCTTAGAAAGTTTACATCAATAATTAATCATTTTCATAGGTACATCTTAAACAATGAACTGTGTCATACTGGCTTATTAGGACTGATCTGCACAAACATCAAAACTGATGATACACACATGGTTTCACTGCTGGGGTCTTGAGTTTTGACTGCCATGGCTGGTTACGCAGAAAGATGTAGCTATGACCAGCCCTTTAAAAGACAGACCCTAACACTCAGTCAGGCTCCTCTGGGCAAAGACTCTCAGCACGTCTCTGCAGTTAATAACCAGAGACACAGCACATCCTGTGCCGTGCTGGGTAGGGGAGAAGGTGTAAGCCTCAGCTTGCCCACTCTAAACCTCACTTGACGCATATCTTTTTCCTGCTGTTTTTGTTCTCTACCTTTTGCTGTGATAAACCATTACCATGAGTATAACCTGTTATGGGTCTTAGTAGTCTTTCTAGCAAAATCAGCAAAATTAAGGGGGACCTTGAGTCTCTCAAAACAGCAATATAACTACAGATGCAGCAGAAAAAAGAATTCTACACTGTTTTACAATATATGATGAATAAATCTGAATAAATGAATAAATTTATTTTTTACTATATGAAACATATTAATAATGCATTATATGAAATGAGATCTATGAATAAAATACGTAATAATAATTCATTACATGGAATATGTTACTACTTATTTGGAGGACGTTGGAGAAATCTTCACTCAAGGACTGCAAAATAGAATCTTTTACATATTTAATTGTTTTCTAATTAGCTACATCTGAACAACGATCATTTCCGCACAAGCCATCCAGATTCCTTCTAATTTATAATAGCCTTAAAGTGTTCAGAAGCAGAACTAAGGAAGATTTGGCAGAAAAAAAAAGTTAGCCATGTACTTAGAAAGTTAAGTCTAAAAAATCACAGGCTACGTATTTCACACTAGATTCTAATCCCAACTAAGTAACATACAGGGTAAAAAGCTAACAGTAATTTCTTAATATACCTAAAAAATCATAGTGTTGTGTTAATCAAGGTACTCAGCACAACAAAGATTATATTTATACCCCCAAAAAGCTAGTAAAGCATGGATTTACAACTGGCAGCACATATATATTTCCATAATAGCTTATAAAACTTGTATATTACATTTATTATTTAAATCCATAACTGGCACTCAAAGTTATAAATGAGAAGTGATTTTAAGATGAGGGAATCTGCTAGTTCCCTGGTTTGCTAATAGAGGGGATCCAGGTGGCTAAATACACAGCATTCAGAGCCTCTGGTTCACAAATCATGAAAAGAAGAGCTTACGATGTATTACTGGACACACAAAATTCACACGGGGAATCTAAAGATCTTATTTTGCTTTCTTCGACCAGGCATTACTTTAGCAGGTTAGCTGCCGACTCAAACTACCTACTTATATGTGTTTTTCATACAATGGTATTGAACTCCTCTTCCTGTAAGTCAAATAAACTCTCCACTGAGAACTCAACACTTGGTTGTACTGTCTCTCCCCTGTCTGATGCAGTCACTCACTATTTCAGGTGTCTTTTGGATCAACTGGTACAAGTTGTTTCATCAAGATGTAACTTGTACAGTACAATGTAAAGTAAAATATTTTAGATTCTAGAACTCTGAAGTGGGGAATAATACATGATGCTTTAGAATTTCTAGAAAATAGTAAGTAGGTTGGGTGTAACTAGATTTTATGTTATTTTGTTTTGTTATTTTTCTTTAAAAAGGATATCTTTAAAAGTAAAGAATTTTATAAGAATATTAAAAGTATAGCAAACTTTTATATCAATTTTAATTTCACTTAAATGTTTACAACATTACAACCACTTTATTTCAGCAACTCAGTATAACTTTTGGCAATGATGAAAATGTTTCACATTTTTGTTTTCCAATACGGTAGGTACTAGCTATGTCTGTGGCTACTGGGTCATGAAATGAGGCTACTGTGACATAGAAAGTTAACTTTTTAATTTGATTTAAAGCTAAATTAAATTAAATTTTAATTTAAATAGCCCACATGTGATTAGTGGATACTATATTAAACAGTACAATTCTAGAAGAATCATCATTTATAAAATGATCAAACAGCCATCATAATGTCTATTTTCCTGTCCTGAAATATTACCTAGTGTGTCCAAACAAATAAGAAAAAAAATTACTGAGGGAAATAAAGATGTTCATTAATTTTTTGTTTAGTTTTATGTTTACTTTATAAAGTTAGGCTTCCTATAAATGTCACAAAGAAGTCACTGAATATATCAACATTCTCTCTATACCATGTCTTCCAGAAAGTACTCCATATACTTCTAATTGAAAAATAGCTACTATAAGACACCCTCAGAAACAATCAAAACTTTGGTCTTCAATATCATATACAAAGACTGCTAAAATCTGTAAAAAATAAAATACTTCTAGTAGCTTTAGTCTGATCTATAAAGCATGATCTAAAACCCCATCACTTTAAAGGAGAACAGTCAAAATTAAAGATCACTGTACCCTTATTTTAAAATTCATGTCATTTATTCATGCCTGACTTTTTCCATTTTCTAGGAAAAATACTGGGGTTTCTTGATATGATTAAGACGAAGGGAAGAAAATAAAATTAAACTATCAACAACCTAATGACTTTCCATCAATCTATTACATCTAAAGCAATGTAGTAAAAGAAGGATGGTGAACATTGTTAATACAGGAAAAAAGTAGTTATTCCATTCCTGGGTGATTAAAATTTAACATGGAAAAGTACCAAGACTGGCAAAGTGCTAATAAGCTATCAGAAAGACCAAGATTTTCTTTCCATAAAGCTACTTCTGATCAGCTTTGAAGAAACTAAAATGGTGTCTCTGCGTGTGTTGGCAGTGGCAAGGCAGGGGGTGGGAGGTAGGCAGGGAGAAGGATATGATAAACCAGTACAACTTTCTTAAATAGATGGGCCAGGAAGAAATTACATGTGGAGACTAAAACTTCACACTATGTGAAGGAAGATAACTAGGCTGTCGATTATATATAATCCAAGCAGTTTTTATTAATTTAATAAACTAATATTATCTCTAAGAGAATTACTAAGCAAAGAAACTCAATTCTTGTCAAAAGACACAGAGAAGCTGTTTGAAAAACTATGGACAGTTGTAAAAGACAGACTTAGAATAATTTTCATTTTATCAAAGAATACTGATGGAAATCCAATCTCCTGTTAGAATTTTATTTTTAAACAGTAGGAAAAATCTTACCTGTGATGTGCTATCAGCTGCTTTCTTATTAACAGAAGCATCTATTGTTTTGTTTGTCTGGTTTTCTGAGGAGTCAAAAAACAAAACAAAACAAAACTCAGCTATTTTTAAAGGCATCTACAAAATGTGAAAAGATGGGTTGCTTAATATACAATAATTCATGTTGATTTTCTCCAGTTTTTTTTTTGTCTGTCAATGTGTTACATATGTAAATGGACTCTCACAGAACACCGCTACAATACCTTTTGGAAGGGCAAATTCACAATAGAGATCAAAACACTTCACACACTCATTGATCCAGAAATATTTATCTCTATCCTAAGGAATATTGCAGGGAAATAATTTAAGATATGTATGACTTAAATGTTCTAACAAGAGTGAATAGTTAAATAAAATATAATCCTTCCATACTATATACCTTTGGAGAAAAAAATATCTAATTAACATGGCAAAAACGTAATAAATTCATTAGAAAAACAGTTACAATGATTCTGATGAAATACACATGCATAACCTCAGGAGCTCAAAGATGATTTTTCTTTATTCATTTTTCAATTAACTTGTGTTATATGTATACGTGTGTGCATACATACACACACATACACATATACACAGACATATGAAAGTTGTACGTGTAGAACTACAACTATATAACTGTATGAAAGTTAGCTGAATTAAAAAACAGCACAGAAACCTAGCATGTTTTTCTGCCTTGATTTCTAAAGAGAGGGTATTAAATTTTATCAAATGTCTTTAGCATCTACTGAGGTAATTAATCACTTTTTTCTCTTTGGTAATGTGGTCAATTATATTAATAGGAGTTTTCTAACGTTGAAATATCCCATCCTTGCTTTCTGTCAAAAAAAACTTTGGTCAAAATATGGCATTCCTTTCATTTATAAATCTTCATAACACACATATAAAGTAAATCACTTACATTAAAAAAAAAACAGAATAGGAGATAGAACTATGTATTTTTACATATTCATATATAAATCCATACATCAAAAAATAAGGATAAATATCTACTTGTTAAAAAGATGTTTTTCTTGGCTAGGGAAGTAAAAAGGAGGCCCTTACAAATTCTTCCTATCTGAATTATCTTAGTTATTTTTGTAGGAATAATAATTATATATATATTTTTAATCTTAAAATTACTTCATTTATAATGAATAAGCATCTGTTCTAAACTGTGAGGTTCCTGAAATACTACTTAATTAAAAACTAATTCCAGGTTCCTGATCCTACATGGCAAGTTTTAAAATATACTGATGACATTACCAAAATATCAGCAATTTACTACCTATTTTTAAAATATATACAATGTTAGAACACGTTCATTTGGATTTTAAATGATTTTCATTTTCAACTGAAAATAAAAGTTAACTTCAGAAGCCAAGTAGGTGAGGGAGCTTCATTCTTACTTTCTTTGAAATATCCTCATACAAAATCTACTCAAGATTCAGGAAAGATTTAGTGTATTTAATAAAATGTTTTATTTCTTTACACACCCACACATCCCTACACACTAATAATTATGAGAGTTTTGTTATCCAGCATGATTCTCTCTTTGACCTAATTGTCTCAGGGCAAAGGAGTTAATTATTCACAGAGCTGTAATAATATTCCTTATTCCAGATTTTCAATTAACTTCTCCTATCCCTTTATTACAGGTTTTTTTCTTGATTCTTAATGTCACATTTTATAGCTTCACTGCATCTTTTTTGTTTTCTTTTACTATAATATCTACTTTAGATGAACTCTGAAAGTAAAAAAGTTATATAAATCAATCTATCAAGCAATAAAATTGGTAGGGTATAAAATCAAAAACTGTACCTCAAAATCTTTCTATCATATGGGAAACATCCCTATCTCTTTATTCTTAAAAGATACTGTCATTTTTAACCAACAGTGCAGTCTTACCAGCATCATAAAAGGGTTTTACAAGAGTGCCAATTAGTAGTGCCCCTTAGTAGATGTTAGGATAATTGTATGAAAATGAATGGAATGCAACGTTCAAGCATTTTTATTTTTTATTTTTATTTTTTTTTTTCGTTCAAGCATTTTTATACCATCTCTCATCTAGACCACTACAAGAGTCTCCTAACTGGTCTCCCTAACTCCATTTTTTTCCCTTGAAACCACTACCCTCACTGCAGCCAGTGTTCATGGATGTCACACTCCTCTCAGTAAAAATCCTTTAAAATCCTATTTTCCACCATCTTTCTACTCATTCCATGGTCATATCACTCCAGATCTCCCATATCCTCTCACAGAAACCTGCATATCTCCACACTCTTCACATTTATAATTAATTATTTATTTAACATCCAATATCCCTATTTGGTTGTGAGCTTGGTTAGAACAGGGACTATTTCTGCACATCTGCAGGATTTTAGAATACAGGTATTCAATATTTTATGAATGAATGAACTTAGCTATAATTTGGCCTCTAAATTTCCAAATAGTCCTTAGGACAATTTTTACTTTACATTTCACAAAAAATACTGACTTATTCTATGAGGATACATGAGCTATAATAAAATGCATACAAATGCATGCTGTCTAGTTACACAGCACATGTTCTTGTTAAGTAAATAATACCTACAGAAGCATAGAATTTAAGAAGTTTTAATTACGTAACTAATTAGTTATCACTTTATGGATGTATTAAAGTTTGGCTTCAACCTTCATACTCAGCCAAAATTTGCTATTTGGCTATAGTGTAGGTTTTGGGAAGCCTCAATAGCTCAATGCCTACTTTAATGCCATTTGTGGCATCCCTGAAATTATGCATGATCAAAGAAAATATCTCATAAGATCTCATTCTAATTAACATTATGAACAACATACAAAGGTTATCATTAACATTTTTGGTTAATACCTAAAAATTTACTTTCAAATCTAGGTAAGCATTCTAAATAGAACTCAAAATGAGGCTTTCCTTGTGGGGAGGGATATAGCTCAGAGGTAGTGTACATGCTTATTAGCATGCACAAGGTTCTGGGTGCTAAATAAATATATGTTAAAATATAAAATTTTAAGTATAAGTATAAATGTATATTATTATAAAAGTAGAATGATACACTAATTAATAATGATTATGAAAACTATTAATATATACAAAAATAAGGACAGTCAAGTAATTAAATGAAAACAAAACAGACTGACACTCATTACAGCTAACAGTGCTTTAAGCTAGATAACTTTGCGGAAAACATATCCTTTGGGTCAACAAATGTGCATAAAAATGTCAACAGGATAATGAAATTTAATTATAATTCTGATATATATAGAAGTGTTTAGGGTACTAGTATCCATAACATTAAACAAAATAATCTTTCAAGTTATTTATTTCTTTTCAGGTCATAGTCTTTCAGGGAAAGTTCTATTTTTAGGAATATATCTTATTTTATGACCATGAATGAAAAACAATGTCAACTTAGGCTCAAAATTTCATACATAAGAAAAACTCCAAAATCACATAAAACAATGTCCATGACAATCACCTTCCACCTGACATTAAAAAACAGTAAGGATTAGAAGAAAAAGAAATTAGAGAGCTATGAAGTAACCCCCCCACCAATCTTGTTCATTCACTGACCCGAGTTAAAAGTAAGCATCTTTAGTGTCTAAGGAATGATGTGATAACAGATAATGCTAAGAAACACTATTACTGTACTATGCAAATATTTAAGTTTTAAATATTAATATTAATAATATATTTTAAATTTCAGATTTGCTCTTAGATATTAACTTTATGAGGGCGATATTCCACTTCAGACCAATATTAATTTTTATCTCATTCATTTACTCTCAATAACTCTATGAAACACTATCACGATTTCATGAGAAAATATACTTTAGAGAGCAAGTACACTACTAAAGACAACATGAGAAATTTAAAAACAAGGCTTATATATCTCACTTGTAAAAGTAATTTTGTACTTTATAATCTGTTTCTTACATTTCATGGTCACTTTCTATGTCAATGAGACAGATACTGTTGCAATTTTGTTATACATATGATGCCTACACATTCTTTCCTGTCTTTCCAAATGTAGTGGGGATAAATGTGAAATCAGAAATGAAGAATAAGCAAGTTCAAGAATGCATACAAAATGTACACTTTCTAGGAACAAGGGAGACAACAGAGCTTTACAGACTTTAAATACAAGTACAATCAAGTTCTCCTTTTGGCAGTACTTCAAAGTATGTACACATATCTAAACATAATCATATAATATGTCACATGGGAAAACACATGAAAGTGAAAACAGGAAGCAAGCAAACTTTATGTAGTAAATTAAAGAGGAAAGACCTACTTCTAAACCATTCAAATTTGCAAGGTATGAGGGATGAATGCACAATAGGATTTTTCCAAACGGGTAGGGAAGATATGTGGTTTTTATTTTCCTCCTATTAGGATTTATTATGTCAGTTAGATACTTTAAAATATATTTGTTCTATTCAGATGTTCCTGGAAAATGTATTATAAAAGTAATTCATAATGATTGCTACAAAGCTTAAATTAAAAATTCACCCAGCCGTTTGTAACTCATCTTTTAGTAGTTTTCCTAACTGAGTGAATTTTTAATTTTAAACTCTCTCAAATCCCACTTTACATTACTTCTCTTAGGTAACTAAAAGCTTATGAAAACAGTCTCTGTGAAATTCTATTTACTGTTTGTCAAATAATGCTAGCCACTAACACACACACATTCAATTATCTATAGACTATTAACATGCTTGCATTTCTATTATTCAACCTACATACTGACTTACCAATTCTTGTTGTGGTAGTGCTGCTCTGTTCTGCAGGAGATGAAGTACTAAAAGCAGAAATTGGAATTTTCATCTGTATAGGACCTCGATTATTTGTTGGACTATAGAGTCCTGACGGGCCTACTGTGGGTAAAGAAGTCCTCGTGGCTTGTACAATAGAGTGTGCTGTTGGAACAGCCTGTACAGCAAGTGTTGTTCCTAACGGCGCAGCACTGGCAGGAGAGTTCCTTTGAATACTAGGACTGGGCACAGAAGGAACGTTGTTTGGTTTAGTGGGGTTTGGCAAGGATGGCAAGGATACTGGATTTTTGGTGAGACCACTCACTGTAGGTGGGCTTTGTACAGAAATGAATTCAACGTTGCCAGATGGTTGATTGGTCACTAAAGTCCCTGGATGGCTCTGCAGGAGTTGAGGCTGGGAGGATACGGCAACAGGTACATGCAAAATCACTGGTAGAGACTGTAAAGAGATTGTAGGTTGGGGATTTCCACTAGGCACCTGAGTAGAAGCAACTACTGTAGCTGTGTTGGGTGCAGGAAGAACTGATGTTGCTGTCAGAGAACCCGAAGTCACTGGAGTCTGTAATTTAGGTTGACTACTGACAACTGTTGGAGGAGTGACAAGATTGGTTGAAGATACTATAAAAAGAAAAAAGAAGTATCAGTTTAAATAGCTACTTCTATCAGCTAAGATAAAATAATACAAATTTAATGCATTGCGATATATACAATAAAGTCTCTCATAATGAAATTTTTTAATTCAAGATTTAAATTCTGGAATTCTTAGATTAAATTCATAGAAGCATTTTTGCATCTATATTTGGTACATTATGAAAACAGCACATGGTTTATAATTAAGATGGAGGACTGCTATCTCAGTATAAAACAGTCTCTGAAAATTATTATATTTACTTCAGAGAAACTAATTGGAAAAACAACTAAAAAACACTGAAAACTAGGTAAAATTGTATAGATAATTTCGAACCTACACTGCAAATATTATGAATGCCTTAGAACACTGGAAATTTATAAACTCAAATAGGAAATCTAGAAAGAGTACCATTAATGAACAATTGGTAACGTTGGTCATGGTATTTTATCATTTGAACAATGTGAAACCTGTATCTGTGGATTAAATTTTACTTAATTCCCTGGGAGAGGAACTACTGAGAGGCTGCCTCTATTAACATTCTATTGATGTCACATGATGTGGAAAATAATGCAGTGAAGATGGGAGATGAATTAAGGAGCAGAAACCAAAGAGCAGAGAAAATCAAAATGCTGGTCACTGAAGTTTTATAGTAATTTTAGTGAAACCATTTGTGTTTATCCTCATTTGAACAAATCAAGGACCAAGTTTCCTTCTCATTGATTTGTAGTCTTTCCAAAATCATAGGTCCACTAGAGCAACCATTCTCAAAGTATGGTCTAGGGAGACACCTAGGGGTTACTGAGATCCTTTTAAGAACTTTGAAATGTCAAAACTATTTCCATAACAATAATAAAACATTATTTGACTTTTTCACTGTGTAGACATTTGCACTGATGGAGCAAAAGCAATGGTGAATAAAACTTCTGATGCCTCAGTGTTAAAAATCAAGGTAGTGGTACCAAACTCACTGCATTCTTTAATACCACATGTGCACATTGAAAAAACAAACAAAACCAGTGTTATTGAAGAATGTTCATGACCCGAAGTAGTAAAGACTCTTCTGTTAAATCACAACCCCTAAGTATAGGTCGTCTTAATATTCTATGTGAAGAAACAGGAAGTACACATAAGGCATTACTGCTGCATGCCAAAGTAGGACTGCTGGCTGAAGGAAAACTGCTTGCATGACCGACTGAGCTGTAAGCTGAGCTAACAGCCTTTTTGATGGAAGACGATGTTTACTTAAAAGAATGACTTACATACCGTGGTTATTCACATTTGGGTATCTGGCAAATTTTTTCTTGAAAATAAACCATATAAGGCAGTTACTTCAAAGAAAACAACAGTATTTATTGGCAATAATAAAATTTGAGTTTTAAAAACGAAAATTCGAACTTTGGGGAAAATGTCTATAGCTTCCCAAATCTTTAAATACTTATCTGAGAAGAACTGATGGTGAAATAAATATGATTTAAAAAAAAAACTTATTAATGAAATATGCCAATGTTTGGAAGACATGCTCAGTGAATATTTCTAAATGATCAATGAATGATATTAGTAAAAGATCCATCCAAGCATAAGACAGACAAATAAATTCTAATGAAGAGCTTACTGGTGTGGTTTCTGATTTCGCTTTGCAACTAATCTTTAAGAAACTACTACTTGACTATGTCAAAGAATATCTACAATTCTCTAAAAAGGCTAGCCCTTTAGCAACCACGTATTTGTATGAAGCTGAATTTTCTTCACAAAGTTCAACCAAAACAACAAATTGCAGCAGACTGAACACAGATATGAGAATCCAGGTACCTTCAGCCATCTTAATGTTTTAAGGGAGATATAAAAGAGATATATAAAACTTTAAGACAGTAACACTCCTTTTGCTAATTTTTTAAGCTTGGAAAGGAGTTTTTTTCATCAAAACATGTTACTTATGGTACATAACATGGGTTTGTTATTATTTTTAAGTGAGTGAATAAATAAACATTTAAAAATTTTATGTTTTAGTATTTACCATAGTAAATCTCAATTAATACACCCATATAAACAAAGCTCTCTTTTGGATACTTAACAATTTTTTAAGATTATACAGGGATATGAAGACCCAAGAGTTTGAGAACCACTACAGAAGA
Source organism: Camelus bactrianus (assembly GCF_048773025.1). Taxonomy (NCBI): domain Eukaryota; kingdom Metazoa; phylum Chordata; class Mammalia; order Artiodactyla; family Camelidae; genus Camelus; species Camelus bactrianus. The sequence continues at coordinate 9,069,970 of NC_133572.1, read as the reverse complement.
GATTTGAATTTCTGTATTTTCATGCATATCTGTTATCCTGATTTTCAATTAAAATTTTGTGCTTAGGACTCACTTTCACACAACTGTGCTCAGTTTCAACCTCAAGGGAATGTAAGAAAAGACAACGAAAGCCTTCAATTCCTAAGAAAATGTATTTCAGTGTCAAGAATATTACCTGTATTCACAGGGGTTTGAAAGGATGGTGGTGCATTCTCGCTTATATTTCTTTTGGACTCCAGCATCTGTCTCACTGTGCCTGCATTTCTATGAAATATATATACACACAAATGGTCAGTGGATATGCCATTCTAAGGGATATTGATTTATGTATAGAGAAAGGAGTGGCCCATAGGAAAAAAGGGTGGCTAGACTTAGGCATGAAAGCACTAAACTGAGAGTGAATGCAGTGAAGCAAAGCTGGCACAATGACTCTGGAACGCTGGGGTCTACGGCATTATGGAACAGTCCTCCTCCTATGTTCTAATGTCCTCAATACTTTAATCTGAAAATCAAATGTAGATCTGAATATCTGCACAAATTAGTATTTATCACCCCTGACCAAAGCATTTCTCTACTACTTAGATAAGTAGTCAAAAAAATCTGCAATAACCAAAGAAAGCCTTGTAATAAATTAGCAAAATTAATATTCACAAGTCAACAATTACAACAAAGCAAAAAAGAAAGAAATATACTTGATTCAGTATATCAAATACTTAAGAAAACACTACATAAATACACAGGATCATATTCCAAGATTTTTCTGCAAAATTAAAAAAAAAAATCAGAACCTTGTTCTATTATTTAAAAGCTTGATAAACAGGCTATTTACAATTCTTACCTGTAGGGTACATTGTTATTGCTGCTGATATCAACTACAGACTTTACTGGTGATGCAGGTGGGTTTGGTGGATTCTAGAGGAAGAAAATACCAAAGTAAAATTAAACCCAATTCACAAGGAATCTTTAAAAATAAAACCTTTAAATGCTTTGTCAGTATGTTGTCTGTTATTTCTATAATACAGAGGAAAATGTTACTAGCTGACAAAAAAACAAACAAAAAAACTAAATCTTGGCATTGTTAAACCCCTTACACAAATTCCTTTGTCTATTGAAACAACCATATGAAAAATGAGTAGAATGATTACAGACCACCATTTTTGAAAAGAGTAAATAAAATAAAGGATGTGAAAATGGCTTACATGCTCTAAGGGTTCAGTAAACATCAACAACATGAATCTAAAGAATAACTAGACACATTCATTCAATAAACACCTAGTGAATGCCTCCTATATGTCAGGCAGAGCAGGTACCAGATTTCAAACAAAAATTCAACAAACAAGATAATAATTTATTTTTGCCTAGAAGTAACTGATTACCAATTAAGTGCCATCCTAGGTCACAAATCAAAATTCTCAATCAAAATTACTTTTACGATTTTTGTTCAAAAAATTACTTGCCACTATGTGACTTATAATTTCATGAAAGATGTCCCGATTCTAAACTTCAATATAAACTAATTTAAGCCTTTTTTGCCCCAAATACAGGGAATATAGAAACGGAGTCCTAAGATTTACATGTTAATTACCATTATTTGGGCCTCCATCATTAATGACACTATTATCACTTATTTCTTAAATTGAGAAAAATAAATAACTCCACCCAAGACTTAATTAAGTATAATGATTATACTATCAAACAAAAGGTGGTAAGTGCTTAGGATCACATCAAGCAGATGCCACTAGTCACTCTTCTCAACAAGTATATCTTGCTGCTTTTTAAAGGATTAAAGGATAATTTTAACCAAACAGTACAGTTTGGTTAAAATTATATACATAGATGAGACAAAAGATAGAATTAAGATAAACTGCTCTAAAGGTGCTTAGAATCTGGCTATGGACACAAAAACATTTGAAATAGAAACAAAATGAAAGTTACAATGCAGTGTCGATGAAAATGTTTTTAGAAAATTTAGGGGAAAGAATTGCATCCTCTAGCAAGTCTTTGACTAATTACCACAATCAAAATAGTTAAAATGAAAATAAACAACATTTCAGGGGGGAAAAAAGGAGGAGAATAAGCATAATAAATAAATAAGTAACATGGATTAGAGTCATTAGATGGAAGACTTTAAACACCACTACAGTGTGGTGACATCAGCAAGATGGCAGAATTGGAAATCCTATGCCCTCCTTCCCTCATGAAGGCAATGACTTAACAATATAAGGGCCAATTTCACTTGTAAGAAGTCTAGAAACCTGCTAAGAGATTATAGCACCCCAAGTGAAAGCAAGCCCCCAAAGAGGTGCATGGTAGTAGGTAGGAAAGTCTATTGCACTTAACCCACCATACGCCATCCCTTTCTTGGCACAGTGTGGTGTCATCAAGAGAAAATTCCCAACAACTATACTTTCCTTCAGGAAGGAAAGAGAAGAGTGGAATTTGCATACAACATTCTGGCTCTTCAGGGGACTGCCCAAGGCACTGGCTTCAGTCTCACCTGACTTGGAGGAAGCAGGACACATTGAATGTATGGGTGCTTGGTACCAAACCAGGAAAACTGTAACGCAGACAGACAACAGGGGGAAATTCAAATTCATGCCTTGCTAAAGCAGCAGCAAGACTGCAATATGGAAGGCAGATACCAGGTGGGGGACAGAAACTTCTCAAGTAGGACCAGATAAACCTTTTCAAGTGGGAAATTACACACACAAGCTCCAAGAAAATGCACCCCTAAAAAGGTCTGAAACTATATTCAATATCCTGTAGTAACCTACAGTGAAAAAGAATATGAATAGGAATATATGTATGTATATGTACGATTAAAATATTATGCTGTACACCAGAAATTGACACATTGTAAACTGACTATATGTCAATGAAAAATAAATAAATAAATAAAATTTAAAAGGTATGAGAGGAGGAAAAGAAGCAAGATGGCAAAGTAGAAGGACGCTTGTAGCTCACCCTCTCCCACAAATACACCAAAACTCACATCTTCAGACCTACTCAGCCAACCAGAGCACCTGTTAAACTCCGACAGAACATCGCCCTCTTCGAAAGACAAAGACACCAAAAATCTGGTAGGAGAAAAGGAAAAAAGAAAGAAGAAAAAGCAAAACAGTGTGGGACCGATCCTGTGGGGAGGGAGCAGCAAAGGAGGACTGGCGCTCGTTTGCTGGGTCTCCTCTCTCCAACGGAGAGGCCAGTGGGATGGAGGGGGAGCCTCCAAGGCTCAGATTTGCCCCGAGCACCCCTTGACCAACAGAACTGAGTTAAATGGGCACAGAGGGTTCCCGCGACACCCAGCCCGAGACGCAAGCTGGCAGCTGGGGCTGGAACGGGCCGCCTGAGCTGGGCGGAGGACTGGGGTGGCTGCACTGAGGCAGCCCCGGGGGACTGCAGGGTGATGCGCACCATGGCTGGGAGGGGATATGGAGCAGAATAACCTCGGTCCCCCATAAATTGTGAAAAAAGCAAAGCAACATGGCTAGTGTACCCTGGGGGGAGGGGTGCCATAGCCTTTGTCTCCTCAGACCTGCGCTGCCATTACTGGCGCTTCTTGTGAGAAGAGAGACGGGGCGCAGTCACAGCCGCCATATCCTCCTGTGCGCAGCACCCGGGCGAGGGCGGGGCCGAGCCCTGAATCTGCACGCGGGGGCTCCACAACCTCCTAGGCAGAACTGAGACTTGTTTACAGCCCAAGGCAGATAGGATCTTTCTGCTCTGGCACCTCAGAGAACTCACGCTGCCAAGACAAACAAGGAGCTGAGATTTGGCACAGAGCAGGGATGGGGCAGTTCCGCGGTCTTCTGCGAGCCTACCTTCGGAGCGCCGACCCGAGGCGAAGCGGGTAGCTGCACAGAGCAGCAGAGCTACCAGAGCTGGGAGAGGGCGGGCAGCCACCCGCCTTCCTGGCAGGAATGCAGCACCTGACCATGGTGCTGGGAGGGGGCGTGATCTGCCCACCTGCCTTGCCCGAGTGCAGCATCTGACTGCGGCATCCGAAGGGGGAGTGACCCTCCCACCCACAGGGAAAGAGCTCAGCACCTGACCCAGTGGTGGGACGGGGCGCGATCTGCTAGCTGACAGCCACTGGGAGCAGCGCAGATGAGGGCGCCAACAGAGGGCCTCTGAAAACAGCAAGCTGAGTTCATAAAACAGGGCGAAGACACAAAGACTTCTTGATAAAATTAAGAGCACACCATCTCCAGGAGAACTAGATAACTGATACTCCTTAAGCCACAGTGCCAGAAAGATATGAGCAATATGAAGAAGCAGAGGAACCACTCCCAATTAAAAGACCAAGAGAAATCCCCTGAAAGCACAATCAAGGAAATAGACATTGATGGCCTACTAGATCAAGATGTCAAAAAAGGAGTGATCAAAGTACTGAAGCAACTAAAAGAAATAGTGTTTAGAGATATAAAATATGTCAAAAATGAAATAGAAGCTATAAAGAAGAACCAAGTAGAATTAGCAAACTCATTTGCTGAGATGAGAGCTGACGTGAAGGCTGTACAAAGCAGACTAGATAATGCAGAGGAACAAAGAAGTGACCTAGAAGACAGGACAACAGAAAGCACCCAATCAGAACAGCTGAGAGAAAAACAAATAAAAAACAATCAAAACAATATAAGGGACCTATGGGATAATATAAAGTGTGCCAATCTACGCATAATAGGGGTTCCAGAAGGGGAAGAAAGAACAAAGGGGATTGAAAAGTTATTTGAAGAAATCATGACTGAAAACTTCCCAAACCTAAAGAAGAAATCAGATATCCAAGCACAGGAGGCTCAGAGGGTCCCAAACAGGAAGAACCCAAACAGACCCACACCAAGACATATCATAATCAAGATGGCCAGAGTCAAGGATGAAGAAATGATCCTAAAGGCAGCAAGAGAAAAATAAAGAGTGAGTTACAAGGGAACCCCCATAAGGCTCTCTTTAGCTGATTTCTCTACACAAACACTATAGGCCAGAAGGGAGTGGCAAGATATATTCAAAGTCCTGAATGAAAAAAAGATGCAGCCTAGGATACTCTATCCAGCAAGACTATCCACTGTATCAAGTAGAATAAGAGATCAGCAAACTTGAAGACAAGTCATTTGAAATTACTGGGTTAGAGAATCAAACAGAAAAAAGAATGAAAAAAAAGTAAAGATAGACTAAGGGATTTATGAGACACTATCAAGTAAATCAACATTCAAATGTGGGAGATCCAGAATGAGAACAGAGAAAACGGGCAGAAAGCCTACGTAAATAATGGCCAAAAACTTCTCAACTTTGAGGAAGAAAATTGACAAATTCAAGAAAATGAAAAACCTCCAACTAGACTAATTCAAATAGACCTACACTAAAAAACATTATAGCCAAGCTCTCAAAAGTCACAAAGATTTTTTTAAATGGCAAGAAAAGCAACCCATCACAATTATGGCAATTTCCATAAGATTATCAGTGGTTTTGTCAGCGGAAACCTATATACAAGGGAGTGTAATGATATATTCAAAGTGATGAAAGAAAAAAACTGCCAAGCAAGAATACTGTAACCAGTAAAACTAACATTCAAAAATGAAGGTGAAATTAAGACTTTCCCAGTAAATAAAAAGCTGAGGGCATTAATCACCACTAAATCCTCACCACACAAGAAATGCTAAAAGGAATCCTTTAAGTAAAAATGAAAGAACACTAGATAGCAACTTGAAAACAAATGAGAATATGAAATTCTCTCATAAAAGTAAATGCACAAATGCAGAATTCTGTATTACTGTAAAGTTGGTGCAAAAATCACATTTCATTCTGATCTAGAATTTAAGCATAAAATATAATTGTAAATCTATGTTAAAGTATACACAACACAAAAAGATAAACTGTACAATATCAACAACAAAGTGTTGGGAAGAAAGATATGACTGAAGTTAAGTTGTTACCAGTTTAAAATAGTTGTAAACTTAAGACATCTTACATAATCCCCATAATAACCAGAGAAAATACTTATAGAAGATACACCAAAAAATAAATAAATAAGAAATGAATTAACAAGAATGAATAGAAAGACAGCTCAAGTGTTGAAATTTGAAATTGGCCTTACCCACAAACTAAAGAAGGAACAAAATTTGAAAGACTAAAGACCACCTTAACATTTTCTTCAAGCACCACACATAATAATTGCTCAAGTTAATCTTTTCCAATATTTTCCAATCTTTAGGACTTACATAGTATTTGTCCTTGTTACCATACTACTTATAGCTCTTCAAAACAAACTTTCTAGGGGTTGTAATATTTCGTGTTTATTCTTTAAAGTCTGTGCCTGTCTCCTTTGACTAAACAAGAAGAACTGAAAAGCAGTTGTGAGGACAAATTTGATATGCACAAACACTGGAAAAGCACACGGTGGGCAGCACTGCTTAGTTCAGACAGCAAGGATGAAAGTAAAAAAAAATAGAATTTCATACTGTACAAAACAATAAGAAACTTTCAAACCCCTATTTTTGGTTTAAGCATAGGAAATAAAGGTTTAAAAAAGGTTTATACCAATTTTTTAATATATGAAATAAAATAGCATAGTTTTTATATTGTGACAAAGAAACAAAGCTGAAAAAGTAGAGTTTAAAATCAGAGAATTAATTACATCATCGAAGAAGACTATAAAAAATAAGAAAATCTTTGGCTAGGGCCAAATACGGCTTTGATGAAATTAGCCTTGTAAACAAGGATAAAAACCTACTGTCAGTTGCTCAAGAAAAGAGAGAAGTCAGAGCTTAAAAAGTTAAGTGAAAAGAACATGGAGATGCAGAACAGATTAGTAGTTGCCAGAGTACAGGGAGTGAGGGTAGCATCAAGGCAAGGTTAAAACTATAAAAGAGCAGTATGAGGGAGTTCCTTTATGGTGAGGCAACAGTTCTGTGTCTTGACTGTGGTGGCAGGTTAGGTGACATCAACTTGCACAGGAACACACATAATTAATTTATGTAAAAACTGATGGAAACTGATGAGGTCTACAAAACTTAAGTTTCTTGGTTTTGATATTGTACTACAGTTACAGAAGATTTCACCACTGGGAGAATCTGAGTGATGGTTCACAGGAGTCTATGTACTATTGTCGCAACTTCCTGTATGTCTGTCACTATTATTTCAAAATAAATTTTGTTTCAAGTAAAGAAGATTTGAAAATGAATCAAGACAGAAAAATCCTATAGGAATAATGACTACTACTTAAATCATTATTATTGGCAATTACTGTGTGCCAGGTAATGGAGCTATCAAGATACACAGAAGTGTAACTTGCTCAAATGAAAAAAAAAATTCAACTAAAAACAATATTGTAGTGTACAAGTGCTATATTAAAAATACGTATTATAGAATAAATAAGGAAACAACAAAAAACAGAGACTACTGTGCTATGCTATGTTTGGACTTAACTAGGGGAAGAAAGGAAGAGAACAAGGGCTACCCAAGGCAGTGTAGTAACAAAATATTTTGGAGGAAATAATAAACTAGACTAGGATACAGACAGTAAAGGCATATTTCATTTTATTGCACTTCACAGATACTGCATTTTTTTTCAAATTGAAGGTTTGTATCAACCAAGTCTATTGGCACCATTTTTCCAACAGTATTTCCTCACTTTGTGTTTCTGTGTCACATTTTAGTAATTCTCACAGTATTTCAAACATTTTCATTATTATTATATTGACATGGTGATCAGTGATCGGTGATCTTAGACGTTTTTGTATTTTTAAATTAAGATATGTACACTGTTTTTCAGACAGAATGCTATTGCTCACGTAACAAATTATAGTAGAGTATAAACACAACTTCCGCATTTTAACAAAAAAATTTTTTACATATTTTACAAAATTATTTTATGACTTGCTTTTTTGAAATAATTGCTTTACTGCGGTGGTCTGCAACCAAACCCACAATATCCCTAAAGTATGCCTGTATGTGAAAAAATAAACATGGTAAGACAAATCCCCCAAAGCATAATTATAAGATGAATAGAAAATACAACTTCAAGAATGTCTTAATATAAATAGGTTAATATAAGTGTTGATGTAGAAAACAGTAAGGATTAGAAAGAGTGAATAATTTGCTCTAGATCTGCAGCTCCAGAAATAGCATGCAGGAAGTGCACAGTATAAAAGCAAATTTTAGTCCTATAATAAAGAAAGATTTTACTCCTAAGTCAGCACTTCTTAAGACTACCACTTAAAGCTAAATATTCATTATGCAAGAATAGAAATTCTTACTTCTTGTCTTTTCTTAAGATCTTCTTTGGCTGCTCCAAAGCGTTTGGTTAGCCTGGCTATCTTGGCCTAAAAAAAGCAAAAATATTTTATGAAGCAAACCCAACTGTGGAATTCTGTGGAACAAGAACAAATACAGGGCAGTTTTACTTCCCAGCATAGGTTTCTCTGATGAATGCAAGGCACGTTCAGTATTAACAAGTGCATTTCACTGTACTAACAGAGGAATGGGGTAAATTGTGTGATCATCTCAGTAGATACCAATTAAGGAAGACTTGCTAAAATTGATCAGCTGTTCTTGGGGAAAAAAAGGAGAGAAGTACCTTCAGTCTCATAAAGATTATGAGAAACCTGTTGTAAGTATTGTATTTCATAGTGGATCTTTGGAAATATTTCCATTAGTGTTGACAATAGGACAAGGATGCCTTATCTGTACTGCTATTTAGAGCTCTGGTGACAGGGCAATGAAATAAAAACAAGGAAAAGGAATGAGGTGTAATGACTGGTAAATGATAAATAGTAATGATTAGCAACTAAATAATAAAAGGAAAACGTATTCTATATCTTTCCTATATATCAACAACAATCAGTGAGAAATTGTAATGAGAAAAAGGTTTCACAAATGGTAGATATTTTAATACAAGTAAGTACTTAAGAACACACCTAAAAAGAAAATTTCAAGACCATTATGAAGAAAAAGGACAGAAAAAGAAAGCATGAGTCAATAGTGATACACCATGTTCCCAAATAGGAAGACATGAATCCTCTCAAATCACTATGAATACTCAAACTTCAACTGGGTTTTTTATGGAAAAGTTGTCAACACACTATGGTAAGTTTTTACACTATGGCAAAAGGATCACAAGTCCCTTAAAAGTCTATTTTTTGTAACTGCAGTGGTAAAAAAAAAAAAAAGGAAGCCATTAATACTAAGTAATATTAAATTACATATTCCTTAAAGTAAAATGTATACTAAGCCACTGTTGATTCAACTACTTGTTTTAACTTTGAATTTTATAAAACATACTGGATTCTGCTGAAGTAAGTCAAATATAACAAACAAATATATATACATATCAGGAAGATTCATTCATCTACTGCTATGGAGTGAGATACAGAAATACTATATATTGCAGTATTTTCAAGTAGTTTATTGTCAGCTGTACCCAAAATACAGTAAATTATTTAACAAAGTATATAATTATTTACTAAAGTATAATATGATATAGTAGGCTTTAAGCTGAAGAACTTAAAAACAATATTCGGAAATAGGGTCATTGTAGAGGTAATTTCAGATGACCCTTGAACAACATGGATTTGAACTGTACAGTCCAATTACACATGATTTTTGTTCAACTAATACAATACTAGTATTTTCATTTTCACAGATCTTGAAATTAAGTATAGGGGAAAGTTTGTGTTCAGTTAGAGATCACAGTACGTGAAATCAAAAGAACTAGCATTTGAATTTTGATTCTATCTGAACTGTTTCAGCTTAGTACCCTTGGGTGAGTCATTTATCAACTCCTCCTTTTTTTTTGAGGCAGATAACAGTACACAGATTTTTCAACCGCAGGGGCTGTAACCCCCATATTGTTCAAGGGTCAACTGTAGTTAAGATGAGGTCATAATGGAATAGGGCGGATCCTAATCCAATATGACCGGTATCCTTATAAAAAGGAGAAATCTGGAAACAGTTTGACAAACATACAGATACAGCACCATGTGAAGATGAAGCCAGAAATCAGGGTGATATTTCTACAAGTGATGGAATGCCAAAGTCTGTCAGTAATCCATTTGAATCTAGAGGAGACATATGGAACAGATTTTTTCTCACAGCCCTCAGAAAGAACCAATCCTGACAACAGCTTGATCTTGAATTTTCAGCCTTCAGAACTATGAGACAATATATTTCTGTTATTTAAGCCAATCAGTTTATGGCACTTTTTTTATGGCAGCCCTAGCAAACCAGCAGAGGTTCCTTTTACCTCTAATACTTAGAAGTTAAATTACTTCACTGTCAACTTCAAAAACATGTCCCAAAAAACAAGTTATAAAAATGATGACACATAGGTATGCAATGCAAGGTAGTGTACAAACCTGTAGTTCAGTAAGAACTGTTTTGTGCCTCTTGTTACACTCGATCTTTTCCACTCGTGTTTTCAATTCTGCCAGTGTCTTATCAAATACAGCACACTGTAGTGCACACAATTTTTCTTCCAGCAACCACTGTACAACCTGAAGAAATATATATTCCTTTGTTATAACAAAGAATTTGAGCAAGCAGCACACAGCAAGCAGTAAATATTCTTAAGTACTAATAAGACAGTACTAATATACTAGCCAGTTTAATAAAAAACAAACAAAAAAACCCATACTGGTATCTATAATACAAGTCTATGTGCTGAATTCTTCCACTTCTACATATGTAATATCTACCCTAAGAGAATAATATATGCTAAAAATAGAAAATTTCTGGAGGGTGAAATATTTAAAACAATTTGAAACTGAAGTTTTACTATTTTCTTCCCACACTCTCCATTGTGATTTAAAGGAAACCAGTTGAAGGGAGACCAGTTTTTAAATTCTCTAATCCATTACAGATGATATTTTTGTGAGACACTAAGAATGCCACTGCACTATGAAATTTCTATAAAACATTTCTAAGTGCCTACTCACAAATTCCATATTTATCCCATCATGGACCCCAAACAGAATACACGGTGCATGTACATGGATCATACTCAAAAAACGCTGCTCTAGGAGTAAACCCTCAGTACATATAGAAGTTTTCAAAATTCTTTCACATAGCTATCTTCATATTTCTAATAGTTCTATAAGACAGACAAAATAAACATTATTATTACTGTACAATAAACAAAAACACTCTATGAGAAAAAAACCACGTTTTTACTGTCTCACTATTTCTTTAACGGGGATATTTATACTTTGAGCGGAAAAACATTGACCTAGATTATTTATAATTTCATCATTAATTCTACAAGACCTTGAAAAATTCATTTCAGCTGAGTTTCATATTCTTCTCTTAAAAATGCATTTGTTATCAACATTTGTGAACATATATTGAAAAATGTATTAAAATAACTTATATTTTCATTATGTCTATCTCCAGTCTAACACATACAGGGAAAGTTTCAAAAGTCTGTACTTTAAATATTCCCTTTCCTTAGTCCTCTAAATCCTTGTCCATACCATTTTTAATACTAAGCCTAAAGTACAAAACAAAGATTTTAGAATGTAGAGACTTGTGGCGATGAAATCAGCTTATGATGAAAATTATAAAAGTTAAAAATGTTAACATATAAGACTCTAATGTTTCCACTAGAATAAAGTTCAATATAGAAGAAAAAATAAAAAGCTGAAAACTGATAATTCAGTTTTGTTACTAAAGCAAAAAAAAATCATAAATTCTCTTCCACTTTGATAATTACTACCATATCTAAAAAAAAAAAACCAAGTAGCTTCAAAAGAGTCAGAAGAAATTCTAAAATTAAATTAGTAAAGGTAATAAGCTCAACCACTTCAAATTCTCCATTTCTATGAAAAACCTGAATATGTCAGCAAAATACAGAATAATGTCAAAAACCTAGAAAAATAAGATGTTGGTGCTTTTTATTTAATATGATTTTAACTTAAAATCTCTAACACCTTTTGTAGCTTCTGGTTTATATCTCCTTTGGCTGTAATCTTTACTTGAAATTCTGCCTCATATTCTTCTTCCATATATCGACGGCGTTTGGACTGTACATTGTCCATGTCCTCTGATTTAGAACGTTTTCTTCTAAAAAATTCACCTGAGAAAAAAGAGTATGATGATTAGTTAGGTGTTTTTATTATAGATAGACCTTAATGCCTATTCTCCATCCTCAGCAAAATATTATTTCCAGCTACCAAAACAGCACTCTCAATTATTTTATGAATTGTTTATGTGATCAGAAAAGTAAATAGATAGCTTTTAGTTTTAAACTTGAAATGATTTTCAACACGCTAAATAAGAACTTTCTAATGGCTAAATAAGCAATGTACAAATAATGTGAACACAGAATATTCTTTCCTTGAAATCGTCGTATTAAGACGGAAGATTAACAATATGAGATGAGAAGAAGTCATCTCAAATTCATTCCCTTTACTAAAATCTACAGTGCATACGAATTTGTGAACAAAATTCAATATTTATTCACAGACTTCTCAGTATTCATTTTCATATCACATATTTCAAACAACTATGCATTTTAATTATTTAATCCTTCCTCTTCAGTAAATTTAGGAAAATTCTTCCTTAATCATCAGCCTTCTTAACATATCTTAACACATTTCAAATATATAAAAATAATAAAATTAGTATCATTATAAAAGCAAATTTGGTAGAGCATAGATATTCAAAGACCTTCACTGAGATTGACATAACATTGTAAAATGACTGTAACTCAATCAAAAAATGTTAACAACAACAAAAAAAAAGACCTTCACTGAAAAAATTTCTGCTTCAAATACTAGTAACACTCATGAGATCATAAGCAAATTTTATTTGGTTTCTTCTTCAATAAATAAAAAGGAAAGATACTAAAATTTCCACACTTATTAAAGGCAAATACCCAGATATGACTATACCTATCCCTCTCAACTTCACTCTATATGCCTATTTTTTAAATCCAAATCTATTCTACGATTTCGCTTGTAATCACAACTTACACAGTCACAGATGGAGAGCAGTGTGACGGGGAGTGTTACAGAACCCAGGTTCCCTGACTTCTAGTCCCAGTGATCTTCCTATAAACCTAATGATGCTCCATCACATTGTTTACACTTCCCATTAAGCTTAAGAATGTTTTAAGTAGACTGAGACACATATTTCCATTCACCTATATCTCCCCAGACAAAATTCCTATAGTCCTAAGCTCTAAATGCAAATCTAAAACAATTTCTCTCAAGACATTCAGATAGCACTTTACTAAATAGTAAGCTTAAATCTTATGGAACAATGAAAAGTACAAACAAAATAAAACAATGAAGTATATGAAATAAATAATACTTCCAAAGATCCTTGGGTTGCCATCAACAAGATGATTTAACTATGGCTTACTTAAATTGCAAAATTTTACAGTCACCTTATGTGTAGGAAAGTATTTTCCACAACCTTAAAAGCAGAAATAATTTTAAAAACTATTTCAGGTTTGTTTGTGCATGCTTACTTTTCTCAGAAGGTCTTTCATCTTCATGTGTTACTTGCTCTTCTTCCTCCGGTTTGCTGTCCTTTTCATTACTTTCTACTTCTTCTGTAACAAAAATAGAAAAGGAAATTTTCTTCCATTAGCATTTGTAACAGCTCATTATAGTTTACACTTCCGGTGTAATTATCCAGTTAATAATCTTTCATGAAATCAGAGTCTCAAAATGTAAAACACTGGGGATAAAAATGGAGTAAGAACTGGTAGAAATAAATAACCAAGTCTACTTTTAAATGTTCCTGCAAATTCATAACAAACTCTTAACATGGAAAAAAATTGAACAACATAGATTTTATAGTTTATTTTTATTTATCTATTTGGGGAGGGGAATGAGGTTTGTTTATTTAGTTAGTTTTTAATGGAGGTACTGGGGATTGAACCCAGGACCTCATGCATGCTGAGCATGTGCTCTACCACTGAGCTATACCTTCCCCACTAAATAACATAGATTTTAAAATGAAGAATCTTACTTAGTAATTTACTGTCATCAATAGATTAATAAAATATGAAAACAACTACTGTAAATCATTTAGACTCTACATTCAATTATTAAAACTAAAACAGTGGTTGTGAGAATAACAACAACAACAAAAAATTACCGGCAAATTCAAAACACCTAATATTTTGACCAGACAAGTTGAATCATTAAGTTATTCTAATGGTTACTGGATAGTTCATAAAAGAGAAAGGGAAAAGTTATCCTAAAGATAATAAAAGTTTTACTTAAAAGTAATAGTCATACCTATAGAAGACTGAAATTAAAACATTCTTTAACACCATATACAAAAATAAACTCAAAATGGATTAAAGACCTAAATGTAAGATCAGATACTAGAAAACTCCTAGAGGAAAACATAGGCAGAACACTATGTATTCACAGCAATATATTTTTTGAACCAGCTTCTAGAGTAATAGAAATAAAAGCAAAAATAAACAAATGGGATCTAATTAAACTTAAAAACTTTTGCATAGCTAAGGATACTATCAAAAAAATGAAAAGACAACCTACAGAATGGGAGAAAATATTTGCAAATGATGCAATCAACAAGGGACTAATTTCCAAAATATACAAACAGCTCATACACCTTTATATCAAAGAAACAAGCAACCGAATCCAAAAAACGGACAGAGACCTAAATAGACATCTCACCAAAGAAGACATACAGATGATCAACAAGCACATGAAAAGATGCTCAACATCACTAATTGTTAAAGAAATGCAAATCAAAACAACAAGATATTACCTCACTCCAGTCAGATTAGCCATCATTAGAAAGTCTATAAATGATAAATGTTGGAGAGGGTGTGGAGAAAAAGGAACTCTCCTACACTGTTGCTGGGAATGTAAATTGGTGCAACCACTACAGAGGAAAGTATGGAGATTCCTTAAAAAACTAAAAATAGACTTACCATACGATCCAGCAATCCCACTCCTGGGCATATATCTGGAGAAAAATATAATTCAAAAAGACACATGCACCCCAATGTTCACAGCAGCACTATTTACAATAGCCAAGACATGGAAACAACCTAAATGTCCATCAACAGATGACTGGATAAAGAAGATGTGGAATATACACACAATGGAATATACTCAGCCATAAAAAAGAATAAAATAATGCCACGTGCAGCAGCATGGATGGACCTGGAGATTGTCATTCTATATGAAGTAAGCCAGCAAGAGAAAGAAAAAATGCCATATGATGTCGCTTATAAGTGGAATCTAAAAGACACAAATGAACTTATCTACAAAACAGCAATAAACTCACAGACAGAGAACAAACTTACGGTTACTAGGGGTTAAAGAGGGTGGGAAGGGATAAATTGGGAATTGCACCTCTTGGGGAGTGATGGAAATGTTAGCTAACTTGATTGGGGTGGTGGATTCACAGGGGTATACACCTATCAAAATTCATGAAATCGTACATCTGAAATATGTGTAGTTTACTGTACAGAAACCATACCACAATAAAGGTGCTAAAAAAAAAAAAGTAGTAGCTACTTTGATACCAGTGCCAACAACTAACTGAGCTAGGTGCCTGACATACATTACTTCATATTCCCAAGATAATCTTACACTTTAAACAGTATTTTTGCTATCATGTAGATGAGGAAAGTAACATTCAGAAAGGCTAAGTAATTTTTACAAGAGGCAAATAAAATCCAACAATTAAAAAGAGCTACCAAAAAATATTGCTAAAAATATCTATACAATTGCATTATTATGACACAGAATTTCAGAGGTACCAGAAGTGGCCTTTGGTCAATATATCTATGGCTCCTCAACTAACTTAATCACTTAGGGGAGAAGAACAAATTACTAATATGTTTGGGTTTCTATTTCTTCCCCTTACACCCCTGCAACTGGCCCCCCAGCAGCATCAATAATTTCATCATATTCTGCAACCAAAATTAAATAAGCAATCATGAGGTATATAGCACTATTATAAAGATTTTGATACGGCATTTCTTCTCCAAATTCCAAGGTTTCAATTCCAAAAGCCCTGATGATAGAAGTCAAGGTTAAAAAAACTTAAGAGTTTTTAGGTGAAAATAGGCAGAGACTGATTCATCTATTACAATATTTTTTCACACATCTTAGTGTGTGAAACAATAAAGCTGTAAAACATGACTACAGTAAAAACAAACAAGAAAGTTAACAATACATACAAAGACTAATGAGATTAAAGAAAAACTGGGGGGGGGGGGCGGGGGGCAGTGGGTAATTAGGTTTACTTACTTATTTATTTTTAATGGAGGTACCGGGGATTGAACCTAGGACCTTGTGCATGCCAAGCATGCACTCTACCACTGAGCTATACCTTCCTCTCATATTTTTAAACTTTAAAATAAATGAGTATTAGAAAATCAACTTTCCATTTACCATCCTGTGCTCATTAGAAATGTTTTAAGATCTCATCCAGCAACCCCAGTTCAATGAAATGAAAATTTGTTTTTCCTCCTTATAGACTGCACACTCATTACAAAGCATTTTTTCCTATATATACTTTTCCAAGTATTCCTGCCTTTAATACTGAGGGTGGTGACTCCTGTAGTTTCCTAGTTCCCAGAGTTTCCAGAAACGGAGTAATCAAGTTGCTTAAGATGAAGGTTTACTTAGTCTTTATTTAGCAAATTGTCATACCTCCCAAAGAACAAAATTAGCCCTGGATCCAATTAGGGTAACTTCAAGCCAGATTATTCAGAACATAGCAGAGCAATTTGGCCTGCTTTGGTCTGCCTCCTTTATGCATGTTAGCTCCCTCTCCTCCGACAGATATGTCAAGCTTAGCTTGCAATTCCTTCATTTAACTCAAAACACTCTTTCCACCCAATTCCCATTTTCCAAATACGGTTAGAAGACATGACTGGATTCTCAACATTTAAAACACTCATTGAGGGCTTAAAATAGACAAATAGAATTAAAATTTATGCTCGAGTTTCATTTAATAAAGAACTTGGGATTTAAACAATGGTATTAACAGAGTCCACAGAAAGGAAAAAGGCCCTGTATTTCTTTAATTTTTTTTCTTCACCAAGCCTCTAGAGACTCTAAGTGAACCTCTGTCAACTCAGAATAATAATCAAAAGCCCGTGTACACAGACAGGTTTACATATAATTTCAAGTAGTTTCTGGGTCTCCTGAAACTCATCCAAATACTCATGTTAAGACTTTTTCAGAATCTGTCTTCCATGGTTTCTGCTATAATTGCTCCCATCTTGAGTACAGCCTCATTGTAAGTTGGCACTCTTGAACATACAGTTCTATCTGTGGTATTCTCTCCTTTCAACCACACTAGACAGTAAGCTCCCTAAGAGGAGGCACCAAATCTTATAATTTTGGTAACCCTAACAACTTTGGGAAAGAGCTGAGACAAAGATGTTTAATAGCTTTCTGATGACTGTTATCGTTAATAAAATTCCATTAAATGAAGATGGAAAAAGTGTGTTGTAGAGGATTAGAAGACAGAATTTACATTAGGGGTTAATTTCCCATGTTCAGAATTATACTGAATAGAAATTTTCTTGAATTCACAGAAAATATGACAAAACTAATGCCCTGCATCAGGGGTTGGCAAATATTTTCTGTAAATGGCCAAAACATAAGTATTTTCAATCTTGTGGGCCCTATGGTTTCTGACACAACTACTCAATTATGTCCTTATGGTACAAACTAATGATAAATAATATGTAATATGTAAACAAATGGGTGTGGCTATGTTCCAATAAAACTTTATTGACAAAAACAGACAGGGCCTATAGGTCATAGTCTGCCAATTCCTTGCCTTAGATTAATGACTCTATGAGCTTACTTAAAACAAAAAATTCTTATAGACTAATTAAGACAATATATCCATTAGAAAAATGGGCAAAGAAAATGAACAAGCAACTTACAGATAAGGAAATATAAATGGCCAATATAAAGATAAGATTCTCAGCTTCACAAGACATATCAGAAAAATGTGGCATTACTGGTATTGTGCCTTTTTCAGAAAAATTTTAAAATCTTTATTTAACTAATACAAATTTCCAAATAACATCTTCCAGAGTAAGTTTTGTGCTCCCTTTTAAAGCAAAACTTGGGGAAAAAGTTTTATTTTAGGGTCTCCAATTCTTCTCCTCCCATTCTCTCTGACAATCAATCTCAATTAAGCTTTCAACTCCACTGCCCCTTGTGAAGGTCACAAATGCTCTCTGGGTCATTAAATATTTCTCTTCCCTCTTACTTGAACAAACAGCAGCATCTCATAAACAGAGTTGACTCACCCTCTTCCTCCTCTAAACATTCTTTACTTGACTTCTAAAACAACAAAATTTCCTACTTTTTCTTCCTACCTGAAAACCTTTCTTTGGTCTCCTTTGCTGGTTCTTCCTCATCTCCCCAGCCTCTAAACACTGGACTGCCAAGACCTCAGTTCTTGGATCTCCTCTCCCTCATTTATACTCACTGAGGTGATTTCATCTTGTCACTCAACTTCAACTAATGTCTAAATGGAATCCATTCCTTATTTTTTCTAGACAGAATCCTCAGGGCAAGTAATAAATTTTATCTTTAAATCCCCAAGCCAAGAAGAGCCTGGCATTTATATATACACAGGTTTAATGAATGAATGAACACTCTTTGAAAATGAAGTCATCTTTTAATAAGAAAAAGTTTCTACCTCCAAAAGTGAGTGTGATATACTGAGGTGGAAAATCCTCTGTTGTCTTGCAGGCCTGCCTTTTTTTTTTTTTTTTTTTTTTTCCTTTAAACAAACTGAAAACCAGATGCGTTCCTTGTTACAAGGTCACTCCTCTAGCAGGGATCTAAGGTTAAGAGAACATGATACAGTGGGAACAAAAGGTATTCATGCCAGTCTGAAAGGAACCAAGAAAGTTTCACATAGGAATGATGTTTGAGTTTGACCATGAAAGCAAAGTAGGATTTTTCTCATTGTCTTTTTTTTTCTAGGAATAATAAAAGAGATTGGAAAGACAGGCATTAACCAAATAATAAGTTTATATACATTTTATATAAGGAGTTTGAAACTACCCTAAAAGTAATAGGGATCTAATGAAAGAAAGGAATACAACCAAATAAAAGAGATTTAAGTTATAGAGTGATTATTCAGAAAATGAGGGGAGTAGGTTGGGTAGAAGTAAGAGGGCTGAGGAAGCAAACGGATGAATTTTTTATCAAACAGATAATCAGGCCTCCAGGTTTTGGGCTTCTAGCTATGGTGGTATCATTCCCTGGGCAAAAAATATTAAAAGAATCAGATTTCAACTGGAAAATTAAAATTAATTCTAAAATGGGATTTGTTACACTTCAAGCAAATAAATTAAACCAGTGGACTTGTAGATTCAAGTATTAGTTATCTGTTTGCTCAGTGACAGAAAGAACAATTGCTAGAATTTTGATCAATTATGTACTGGAAATTGTCGTATCATAGTGTTATGTTGGTCCATCTTACTTCTAGTCCTAGTTTACAAGCCCCTTAAGGGTAAGTGCCATATTTTCTACTTATTTTGTTTCCCTTTTCAGCACTTCACACAATGCTGCTCTCAGATGGGTCTTTGTAATTCTGAATTCTGTGACGTTAAAAGAATCTATGACGTTAAGAGATTATTTTAGTCACTATCATTCTTAACTTTCTCTGCAACTAAGAGGAATTTAAAACTTTATGAGAATGTTTTACTAAACAGTTTATTAAAGCTAATCAAAATCTTTAAAATTTAAATATGCTAACCTGGAGAACATGTCTCATTTTGTGAGATAACTTCAGATTCATCCTTTTCCCCCGAAATATCTTCTTCATCAGAGAGGACCAAAAAGGCTTCTTTTGGCAAACTCTCACTACTTTCTTGTTTAGATGGTGAACCAAAAGAACCTTCCATCTTTTCTTCCAAATCTGGATTTGTCTCATCAATTGGAAGAAGAGAAGCTTTAGAAAAGCAAGTAAGTTCATCTTCAGCAGGTGCAAGCTTTTCCAAAATGGGAATGATTTCATCTGTCTCCATAGAATCTGTATTCTCTAAGATATCCTCATTTTTGTCATCTTTTATAACATTTTCACTAACAGTTTCTGCAAGGTCTGCAGAATTTTCTTCATTCTTTTCACTTTGGTCAATCTCCATACTGCTAGATATAGCCTCCTCTCCAAGAGCAGATTCTGTGATAGCATCTTCTTCTACTTTCTTTTCAGGAGATAAATCAGAACAAATAATTGTATCATCTGTTTCCAGAGCTGCTTCATCAGCATCAATATTACTATCAGCTTTATTTTTCTCATCAAATGAGAAAATTTGATCTAACTTTTCATCATCCCCATTTTTTTCAAGCAAATCACCTTTATCGCTACTAGGCTCTGTATTGTCAGCTTCAGGAACTGGTTCACAGACTGGTACAGAACTTGGTTCAAATGTGGAATCAAAGGCTGATTCAGAAGTTGGTTCATCAGAAGTTGGTTCATCAGAGGCTGGATCTCCAGAGGCTGAATCACCAGAAGCTAGATCACCAGACGCAAGATCACGCGAGGCTGGATCACCTGAGGCCAGATCACCAGAGGCCAGATCACTGGAGGTCGGACCATCAGAGGCTGAATCACTGGAGATCAGTTCAGTGGAGACCGATTCACCAGGGACTGGTTCACTGGAGATCAGGTCATCAGAGACCTGCTCACTGGAGACCAGTTCACTGGAGACCATTTCACTGGAGACCAGTTCATCAGAGGCAAGATCCCCAGAGATGGGATAAACAGAGGTGGGATCACCAGAGGTGGGATCACCAGAGGTTAATGCTTCAGAGGCCAGATCTCTAGAGGCAGAGTCTTCAGAGGTCAGACCTCCAACAGCCAGATCACCAGAAGCTGTCTCACCAGAAGATGGTTCAGTAGTCAGTTTAGAGGTTAGTTCAGGAGTTACATTATTGGGAGACAAAGGTTCACACTTTAACTCATCATCCTGCTTGTTTTTTACATGAATATTTAAGGTACATGGTGTTTCTGTCCATTCTGATTTACTTTTTTCAGAGTCAAAACAAAGTTCTTCAATGCCATTCACCTCTTCCTTGTCATTAACATAATCCATGTTTTCCAAAGGTGAAGTTGGGTCCAAATCTCCATTTTCATGGTTACCATTTAACAGCTTGACATCAGTTTTCAACAGTTCTTCTTTGACCTTGTACACTGCTTCAAGTTGTTGACGATCACTCACTCTCATTGTTTTTCGAGCCTTAAAGACTTTTCTCTGAGGTTCTTCTATACCATCCATGTTGAATCTTTAAAAAGAGAAAGAGAAAGATAGAGTTTAATAGTTGAAACCAAAGCCACCTAATTATAGACTTAACTGCAAATTGATCTCATAAGCAAGCAGCACTTTATATAATTTTAAAATAATGATATATAGGAAGCACAATAAGCCTTGCTGTGTATTAATTTTCATAGTTATTGGATTTATATAATATAAAATTGATAATAGGTACAGTTCACAGAAGATCAACTAATATGCAGTATTATGAAAAAGTGACTAATTTCTAGTTTTCATTCTCAGTAAGCTAATGAATTCACAGTCTGGAGGAGACAGATAAGCATTAAAAGAGTACATAAAGTAAAAAAGTAGTTGTCAAAGGAAAAATAAAAGTACAAGAGAATGAAACCAGTAGGGGAATCAGAAAAAGGTAGAGGTAAGAGGGGAAAAGAAGGGAGGATTAAGGAACATAAAGAAAGATTACATTTGCAACCAGGGATCTATCAAAAAAGTGAGAAGACAACTCACAATAAAAGGAAAAACAGTTGACCCTTGAACAACAGAGGTTTGAAGTTCACGAGTCCACTTAAACTTGGAATTTTTCAATAAATACATACTACAAGACTACATGATCCACAACTGGTTGAACCTGTGGATACAGAGGGCCAACTGTAAAGTTACACAAGGGTTTTCAACTGTGCAGAGTCGGCACTCCTAACCCTCACACTTTCCAAGGGTCAACTGTATTTGCAAATGTATGATTTTATATCATGTATAAAGTATCTGATAAGAGATCTGCATCTAAAAAATACATAATATTGCAACAACTGAAAAATAACAACAAAAAAAAACCCCAATTTAAAAGTAGGCAAAGGACTTGACTAGACATCTTTCTCTGAAAGATATACAAATTGCCAACAGCCAGTAAGCAATAAACATGACAAGATGCTCAACATCATTAGTCATCAGAGAAATACAAATCAAAACCACAATGAGAGAACACCTTCCACATACCAGGATGGCTATATCAAAGAATATAATGAATGTTAGCAAGAATGTGGACAAATTAAAACCCTCATACAATGGCATACATTGTAAAATGGTGCAGCTCCTTTGGAAAAACTGGCAGTTTCTCAATATGCTAAACCTTAATCATTAATTTTCAATCTTTTCCCTTTTTTAAATTTATGCATGTGAAGCTATAAATTTCCCTCTAAGCACTGCTTTAGCTGCATCTCACATTTTAAAGTGTCATTGTTTTTCTGTTAAAATATTTTCTAATTTCCATTGTGATTTCTTCTTTCATCTATGAGTTATTTAAAAGTATGTTTCTTAAAAGGTAATACATTATGACCACGTGAGCTCATTACAAAAATGCAAGATTGATTTCATATTAAAAAATCAAGTAATGTAGATTATGAATGAGTCATGAAGCATCATAGCTTTATTTTAGGCCCAACCAAGGTGTCTACTTGATAAAAATATATTAGATCCCTAAGCTCCAATTCCTTAGAATGTGACCTTACCTGGATGGGATCTTTGCAGAAATAATCAAGTTAAAATAAGGTCATTAAGGTGGGCCCTAATTCTGTATGATTACTGTCCTTATAAAAAGGAGGAAATACAGACACAGACACACATATGGGAGAACACTCTGTGAAAACTGGAGTTAGTCAGCCACAAGCCACAGCTAGGAGAGGTGTGGAACAGATCCTTCCCTTTCCTTCAGTGGGAGCATGGCCCAGTCAACATCTTGATTTCAGACTTCTAACCTCCAGAAATGTAAGACAACACATTTCTGTTATTTAAGAAAAAAAATTTTCCATAAATGTGATTTATCACATAAACAGAACAGAAGGTGAAGATATAAACAAAAGATCATCTCAACAGACAGAATTTTCATTTGTTTGACAAATTTCAACAATGACATAATTAAAACCCTCAGAAACCTAAGAACAGAAGGAAACAACTCAAACCTAATGAAGGTCATCTACAAAGAAAACTGCAGATATCATACTTAATAGTAAAATACGATCAGAACTAAGACAAGGATGCTCTCAATCACAGTTTCTGTGTTAACACCTGGCCAGTGCAGTAAGGCAAACAAAAGATTTGGTCTTGAAGAAAGACAATGTTGCAAGTCTACAGTGGAATAAAATAAATGTCCTTTAAGTACTTAGATATACAGGGATCAAGAATATTGCTTTTATGTTGGATATTCACTTAACATCACCATTACCAGTAGGTATGACTTTAGGATACACTCGCTTTGGTTGGAGAAGGGAAAAAAGTAGCCTCTTCAGTCTGGGAACTCATGTGAGGCTCAAAGCTAGGCCTCAGTGTCATCATAAACTGATCTGATACTTATAGCTAAGCCATGTTAGACATAAAATGACCTCAACATTCAAATTAGACAAGGTCAGTATGCAACCCAGCTACCCCTAAAATACTAAACATCTCCTTCTCTGACTAAATGAGTGATGGCTACTTTTTTTTTTTTTATTAATTGCAGTTTCATCCTCACGGTAGCTTGTCTGCCCTATAGATAACAGTCATTGACATACCCAAGTATAGAATTGGCCCTGCTTTCAGACAGCACCTAATCCAGAGGCTCTACTTCCTCAAACCCTCCCCCCAAACCCAATCTATACCATAACTAAATTCTTTATCAGTTTTTTTCCTACCATTCTCTTACTGATATGCCTCACAGTTTCCCCATGGTGAGCATTCTTCCTCACTGTAACAAATAAAACCAACTTGTTCGATTATAGGTGTATTCCTGGTGTTCCATTGTTCCTGTGACCAAAGGCATAGAATAATGACTAAGCCTATTTGTTGGGGGCCAATACTTAAGAATCAACCATTCTGTCACAGTATTTCTAGACTGTGGTACAAAATCTGCATTCATTCTCTAACTTTAAGCCAATTACTTACATTAGTCTCCCTAGACTTTTTAAATTACATTATCGAACTGAGTAAAACTAGTTACAAAAATTACCTTAAAATTGAGCAGACACATCAATGCAAAATTATCTTAGGCACCATCTTAAGGATTATTAAGTGCAGTTCAAAATGTAACCTTCAAAATTTTTCTCACTTTACTATTCATTCTAAACTCATACTAACTGAAAAATTTTCTGCAAAGAAGATACAATGCAAATTTTGTAGTCACTTTTCCTTGTTGACTCCAAACATACAAAATAATTAATGCATAGTACAAGTATGGTTACCTTTTAAATATTTTCAAATACTAAAGTGAAATTCTTTTGGTCTTTGACCTCATAATAGCCATATTTCTCAGCTATTATATGCATAACTGGTAGTTATTACCAGTTGCAATAAAAGCAACCTCTAAAAAAGTATATTTTCATAATTTCATAACTCCATTAAGAACACAAGTTCTGCAAACAAACATGGATTTGAATTATAGCTCTCCCATGTACTTATTATGTGACACAGAACAAGTTAACTAACATTTCAATGTTTAGTTTCAGTTACCTTAAGAAGGAAATATTAGTACCACAGAGGTTGTAGTCATGATTAAATAAGATTCTATATATTAAGCACTGAGAAAGTAGTTAACAACCAATAAATGTTATCACTATAATTGTCTGTGTATTCAGAATGTTTTTAGGCATAAACTAGAGAATCTGGAACAAATTTCTCATATATTTTTGGTATTTTGTATATGAATTAGAAAATCCAACATGCAAACATCATGTTTAATGTTAACTGCCACTGCCAAGCAACATTTAATAAAAATAAATTCAATCCAAACAGGCCAGTTTTATCAACAAAATTGTCATTCAATTCAGTAAAATGAAGGACTATCTATACAAAGAATTACAGAATAACTACCACCTATACCCACAAGGGCGCACACTACAGCCGTTTACTAGATCTTTTATGAGTTCCAAGTATAATGAAAAACAGACAAAGCAATAAAGCAGCATCATAAAAAACCAGTTCAAACTAGTTCATCCGTATCTACGCAAACCAATCAGCAGTAAGTTTTTAAAAACCTATTTTGCATAAGCAATGTATATTTAACAAAGACTCACATTAGAGAAGGGTGTGTTACCTACAAACACATCTCCATGACTGTATTACTGAAACAAAACATTTCCAAAGATCATTTTAAATACCATCATCTGGAACTGAGATGCCATTCACAAAACTATTCTACAAAAGAAATACTACTTTTCTAGGTGGCAATACTACAATCATGAAGCTCTCACATGACTAATTTACTTTCACAGGAAAAAGCATTTATATTTTACAGCAGAAAATGTCTGCTATATCTAGAAGTAAATGTACAAAATGTGATGAACTACTTTCTCCTGAAAATTTTTCACAAGGACGATAGTAAGAAAAAAAATGTTTTAAAATCCTTACTCTATATATTCAGATTCAAGAACTACTGGGAAATATCATAACTTAAAAAAAAAAAAAAAACTCTTTTCTACATCATTAAGGGTTTTACCTTTACCAAAGAAATTTAAATTTAAATAACCAAGAAGGGTGTGTTACCTGCAAATAATTCTCTATGGCTTGGAATTTTTTTTCAAATTTTGGGTAAATTATTTTTAAGGAAAGCCCAATGAGCCTCTTCTTAAGTGAAAACATGATTTTCTTCTCTGTTTCATCCCCCGCCACCCACTCCTTTCACTCTTCTTTCTAGCAAAGAGATCATAGCTATAAAACAACAAAGGGAAGTATTACCAAAAACTGTAATGTCAGCCTACAATCTGCCTGCTCAAAAAGCTCAAGAATTTAAGTGGCTGTTTTAAGAGCTGCTCACAAACTCAGCCAATCAGTAGCCACAATTCTGATTCCTGCCCAGCAACAGGAGACAGACAATAAGGTCAGAGAAACATAGTTAAAACCTGGATCTGCAAAACTTCAGTGAGGTTCTTTGTCTGATATAAGTAATCTAGAACATAATTGCATAAAATTCTAAATACATAATATGCATTAAATACATCACATAAAAAATAAGATCTTTATATGCTTATTTACATAAATAATATAAATTACACCTTTCATGCTATTTTAACTTATCTTTTTTTAAGTTACCATAAATGTTTCCAGAAATATAAATCAATTCCCTATCTGGGGAATGAGTCAAACATGGCAGTATATAACAAGAATATACTTTTCTACACAATGGGTCATAATCTGCAAAATTCAAATGTAAATTTCTTTTTAGGATTCCATAGTCCTTAACATTTATAAAACATTTATACTAAAAATCCAGCAAAACCTTAAATTCAAATAACTAACAAGACTATTTTCATACCCTCCAAGTCTATTTGTTATAGATTGCCAATTTCAAAAATTAATTGTATTCTGGACCCAAAGGTTTACTACAGATGATTATAAAGTGTTTTGTTGTCTACTACACTGAACTGACTTAGAACTGATTCACCTATCAAAATTGAAGTGTGATACTTGATAACTATATTGTGTTGTAGATATAATTACTACATTCTTTTCTCCTTAACTGCCCTTGGCAGCAGATTACAAAAAGGTAGAGTTCTTTCCTTTTGAAGAAATAAAGCAAATGTGTAGATTACACAATAAATATTCATGGAATCTGAAGGAAAATTTTTCTTATATTACATTATTTTACAATCCTTCAAACGTAAAATTATAAAATAAAAATAGGAAATCTGTCACCAGAATGTATTTTTCTGAAATTCACTACCTATCAGATTTTCTTAGTAATAAATAAGTTTTAAAAATAAACCTCATTTTTATCTCCTTCAATTACAGATGAACCTTGTAATTTTTCAAACATACCCAAGAGGGAGCTTGCTGCAGCCATACTCTTAGTTTATATAATCTCCCCATAGGAAAAATAAATCAGCAGCTGCTTCAATGCTTCAGTCCTGTGAGAGAACTGAAATTCACTGTCTGATTGGCTCAAAGCCGTAGTTGCCTAAAACCAATCAGCCATCAGTGTTACGAACCTTGCCCGGCAACAAGGGAAGCAGATGAGGGCAAGTACGCTACCAAGAATCTAAAGGGTGTGCAATTAAAGGTGAACAATGAAACTGATACATGTTCATAATATACCCCAGATTCTTTGTTTCAGTAACAGGTCTATGGCAAGGTTTTTCTGATTAAATAAACAAGGATCTAAACTACTGCTTTCCAAGAGCTGCCTTAACTAACAAAACAATAGGAAGTAACAGGATTATTGGGTCAAAACACATACACACAAACACACACACACAAACACACTGTATTAATTCAAAGTATGGATTCTTAATGAAATACACTTAAAAATAAAACTTTAGCAAAAGCTTGCTAAATGTTAAAAAAGCCATTTAAGTGGATTTGACACTCGTATCTTTGACATAGGTACTCCAATTAAATTTATGCTGTTAACTAACATTAGTATAACATTATTCTAAACAATAGGATGCTGAAAATAATTTTTATTCAAATTTGAGTTTTTGTTAAATGGCTTAAATAAATGTTAGTCTATAGGCCTGACTAATAATATGGTCTACTCTTAAATAATCACTTTTAACACTGAGGATTCCTAGCCTCTTTAGAAATGAAACTCTGCTGCTGAATTATTTTAAAAAACTCCATTCTTAGTTGAGAATTGTGTGATTTTACTTTGCACTCCTAAATTTTACTTGAGAATTCTGCAACAGTCCTGGAAACAAAATATTAGTGTGCTGCACAGTAAATGTTAATCTGTATACTGTTCACTGCCCATTAAGGAAGACTGGTGGAACTGCTAATGCAATGATTCATCCTCTTGATACTTACCTGCTCAAATGTAGTATAAAGATTTTCTAAATTTTTACCTTAAATATGGATATCTTGTCATCTCTGTCAATAATTATTTTTCTAAAACTTTAGTAAAACATAATCACTACTTTCACTACTTCTGTTAAAAATCCCACAAAGATTTTCATCTTGTTTCCAGAAGTTGTCTCTCCCAGTCACTACAAAGCACTGGCAATATTTATTTGAGGATCCAGAGCCCCCTGTAGTTCACGATTGTTCAACTTTATTATGGTTCCTTTCTCAATTGCATAGAAACAGTGTCAGCAGCTAGCCTACCACGTTAAAAAAAAAAAAAAATTTGGTGAAATTTGTTCCTTATCTAACACTCACAAATTCAGTAAGGTACTGAGTATTCATAATATTTGACACCTCAATAAATAACCCTTTCTGCCTGTTATCAACCTACTGATAGTAGCTGGGGTATCAAACTGTGTAATGAAATATTCCCTAACTAAATGTTTTAAAATAATCAGCGACAAAGGAAACAGGGAGTTTGCTTTACTAATAGAGTTCCTTGGATAAAACAGTAGCAAATCATGCTCTTGAAATTTTGGTTATGTACATCAAACCAGAATGGTCACTACAGTCTAACTTGTTGCATTCACTGCTATTTTTGAGAAATTCTAGGGTAGTATATATGAAAAAATGCAAGATACCTTAAAATCACTTTTCCAAGTATATTTGGAGATCATTCTGTTATATAAGCAAAGTCAAATTAGTTGACCCGATCCAACAAATGCAATTTTAGAATACATTTAATCAAACTACACCCCCTTAGAAAATTACCCACTAGCTTATCTCACTCACCAAACTTCACCACCACCTAAGCAGCAATGAGTAAAGTTACAAAAGGCCATTTATTTTATTTCCTCAGGAACTCTTAAGAAACCACTTATCTAAAATGTTTCACACTTTACTTGGATGAATTAAAACATCCAGAATGATTTAGGAGAAGTTGAAAGATGTAAATCCTTCAAATGCCAGGGAATAATAGTTCTTACTCTTCTTATTGACCCAACCTAAGGAGAAAGTGGTGGGCTTACTTTCTTATCAGTCAGCTTTCACTAGGTAATAATGCAGTAAGAAAAAATTTATTAGTTATTAAGTAACATTCTTCTTCATTCGCAGTCACAGGCTGAAGGAGGAGCAACCACTCCCCAGCAGGTCTTGTGGCAGAGAGAAACGACCACAACGACAGAACCACACAATATACAATGGTTTTTAAAACTTTTTCTTAGACATTGTATATACTGCTTTTACTCACAGTCCATTGGCTAAGCCAGGTTAGACAGCAAGAGGATAGAGAAGTAAAAAGCTCTCATGGGGAAACATTTCGTGTCATGTGGCAAAAGGCTGGGATATATACTCTTCTTACCAGAAGAATAATGGTGAAATATATAATCTACCACCTTAAAAACACAGTTATAAGAGCTTAGCTTAACAAAGATTTCTAAACTAACAAAACTGGATCTACTCCATGTTCTAACATTAGTATAATAGTT
Organism: Camelus bactrianus; assembly: GCF_048773025.1. Lineage (NCBI taxonomy): Eukaryota > Metazoa > Chordata > Mammalia > Artiodactyla > Camelidae > Camelus > Camelus bactrianus. The sequence continues at coordinate 9,040,438 of NC_133572.1, read as the reverse complement.
GTCATTGGATAAATCATCTAAACTCTCTAGATTTCAGGCTGCTCAACTATAAAACTAGAGAGGTTAGGCCAGATGCCTGCTAAGTTCAATTCTAACTCACACAATGGGAGGAAATATTTGCAAATAATGTACCTAATAAGAGACTTGTATCTAACAGAATATATAAAAACTGTTATGACTCAATAATAAGAAAACAACCCAATTTTTAAATGAATAAAGAACTTAGATATTACTCCTAAAATAAACCAATAAGTAATACATGAAAAGATGCTCAACATCATTGTCATCAGAGAAATGCAAATCAAAATGACAATGAAGTAACACTTCAAACACACCAGGATGGCTATGGTCAAAAAGAAAATAACAAGTGTTAGCAAAAGATGTAGAGAAATCGGAATCCTCATACAATGCTGGTAGGATTGTAAAATGGAGCAGAGACTTCGGAAAACAGTCTGGTAGTTCTTCAACACCATACTGCCATAAAACCTAGAAATTCCATTCCTAGATAAAGATACCCAAAAGAAATAAAAACATGTCCATGCAAACACATGTATACAAATGCACACAGAAGCACTACTCACAATAACCAAAAAGTATCTCTTCATAATAGCCACAATAACTGAGATGTCCAGCAACTGATAAATAAAATGTGGTATATCCATTTAAGTGGAATATTATTTGCCCACAAAAAGGAATGAAGTACTTATAAATGTTACATCATGGATGAACCTTGAAAACATGCTAAGTGATAGAAGTCCATCAAAAAGCCACATATTGAATTCCATTCATTAGAAGTATCCAGAAAAGGCAAATCTATAAAGACAGAAAGCAGATTAGTGGTTGCCTAGGGTTGAGGGGTTGGGGAATAAATAAGGAGTGGGTGCTAAGGGGTGCAAGAATTCTTTATGTAATGTAATAAAAACTTTCTAAAATTAATTGTGGTGATGGCTGCAAAACTGTGAATATTTTAAAAACCACTGAATTATATAAGCAGGTAAACTGTATGTTATGTGAATTATATCTTAATAAACCTGTTATTTAAAAAAAAAAATAGCAGAACCAGAGTTGAATACTTTTTCATTTGTTTTTAACCTAACCTCCCTTTACTGGGTCACACTTTCAACATGAACAAAACTATACCAAGAGAACTGAGTATTGGTTCCTACTTTAGAGAATTTACATTTCTAGGCCAACAAGTATACCTGTAATTATACTAGTGATAAAAGGCAATATACACTAAAATAACAGCAACCTTGTTCTCCATGTGTTCATCTTAGATAAGCCCATTAGCCTTTTTCCCTGTCCTAAATGGGACATAATTCTATAGCATGCTTATCTCACAGGATGGTAGTAATGGGCATGAGATACTCATATAAAATCAAAGAACAAAACAAATTTTATTGACAAAAAACAGTACTAAACATGTTGCAAATGAACACTCCATGTACATACATAAATTAAGTCTTGTACATATGGAAAATGCAATTAACTATCTTTACCAAAAGGACCAGGAAGTCTTCACTGAAACAGGAGCATTCTCTTTTATTATAACCAAAAGGTCTTACATGTAATTAATGATAAACATGTTTTTAAATGAGGTATATTTACTGAACTTTCTGGAGTTACATAAGGCCTTGTCATATTTTATCGCTACTGTCTTTATTCAGTGTGATGTGTCTTGCCATCATTTACTGCTTTTGCCAGTACCCTACATGTATCTTTCTAGAAATAATTATTAGGGGAAGTGGTTGGGAGATGGGAGAAACAGGTGAAAGGGATCAAGAGATAGAAACTATCAGCTGATAAAATAAATAAGTCACGGGGAAGTAATGTCTCAGCACAGAGAATATAATCAATAATCTTGTAATAATTTGTATGGTACATAAACTACAATAATATTGAATCTTATGTTTTATACCTGAAACAAATAAAATTGTAAGTTAAATATACTTTAATTAAAAAAAAGAAATGATTATTAAAAGTGGACTGTAATACGTATATTTCTGTATGTTTAGCAAAATACTTTGGCATGTCTCATCATATATCTAGTATAAGATTAATGCATTTTAAGTGGTCATGCTTTGTTGTCAGAAAACATCTCAGAATATGCTGGTATCATTATGATATGCTTCAGAAGTCATTTAACAAAAGAAGAAAACATAAAATAAGTATCCTGGAATAGTATTAATGAGCTACATAGTGTCTGGCATATAGGAGACAGCAAATATTGGCTAAAAGAATGATGGGCTATAAACATACAACTAACATGTAAAATAATTCTTAAGTGAAAAAAACTAAATTATTCTTTTAGAAGCAAAGGTAGTAATCTAGAATATTTTTGACAGAATTGTAAACTAATATGCTGGTATGTTTACACACAGCAGGTTTAAATACAGAGGCCAACCTTTCTTTGAGGAATCAGTATACTTATTTCCTAACAAAAAGTAACATATATCCACTTACACATAATGCTGCCTCTGACAGCATGCATACATAGCACCATTAAAATTAATCAAATCTGACAAGAGAGGCATTTTTCAAGGCTTACAAAGCTTATTTAGATAGTTTGATTTCACATTTCAAAAAATGAAATACCATTTTGAAAGAAATCTAATTTTGCTTATTACTACACAAAGATGAAAATCCTCTTTAAAACAATAAACATATCCCAAAGGGAAACCCCTGCAGCCATCTTATCAGTTCTCTCACTGTAACAGAAACTGAAATACAATTTGCATAGTCACTGTGGTTGGATAAAGAAAGCAGGTTCATGTAACCAATCAGAAAGCTAGAAATTGGGCAACCATAAGAGGAGAAATTTTTAATCTGCTTGGCAACAGCCTAAAAATAGAAACAATATGCTAGTATGAATCCCAGAATAGATGTGAATATAAGAGCAAAACAACCAGCAAAAACACTTTGTTTTCTTGGGGAAAAAGATGTGCCTTGCATTTCATTATCCAAAATATTAATTTGGAACATTTTTTTTTTACTAAGTGGCAACTAAAGAAAAATGAATGCTAAGCTAAATAAATGGTCCTCTTTCAAGTTACATGCCATTGTCCTTGTTATTTTACTTATATATGTATATATGCACATATATTTTTAAGTGCTCTTTTCTCAGGAGAAAAATTAATCACTTTAATCATGGTTCTAATATCTCTAAATCTTTAAATCGCTCAAAATCTGAACAGCAACTGCATTTTTTCCCTATCACTTTCCCCCTGCAATCATTTGGGAATCTTAATGGCAAAAGACTGTTAACTGTATACTAAAAATAGAAGGATTAAAATAATTTATCAAAGTAGATTTCTGAATAGATCTCTATTGGGAACTATGCCTTATTTACTTTTGACACAAACTTACAATAGTGTCTTCCACACAGCAGTCATTCAATAACTGTTTTTCTCAATCAAATTAAAATAATTCCTCAGTGAGGGAAACAAACTATATTATTGTTCATGTCAGTAAAAGTTAAACATGTAGATATATATAGCCGGTAAAATGCTGCTATTTTTAAGTTTTTTCTTCCTGCTTATTTTTATTTAAGTATAGTTGATTTACAATGTTGTATTATACTGTAAATACTATGATTTTTGGTTTTTCAATTTTGTCTAAAATGGGATGTTAAAATTGACAACACTTGACTTTTCTTATTTTGCTTTCCAGATAAAAGAATGTATTTCATCATTCTAATTTTCCAACCTAATTATGCTGAGTATGCATATTTCCTTCTACATTACAAATTTACACTGGCAAGATTATAATACCTAAAGATGGCAAACAATGTGCAGTCTAATGTAATGATTACAAAGATTATGGGCTAGTGAGGAATGATCAAATTTTAAGAAATAAAGGAAAGTAAAAAAAAAGAAAAGGAAAATAGTCCTTTTTAATTTCAAGAATTTAAATTGTATCTGCTGAAATGAAATGCTGGTTAGACAGTCAAATTATATTAAAACAAATGCTATTTATCAAAGTTCATGTTCTATGCATTTCTTACATCAAATACTCCATGAATATGTTTTAATGAAGTGGTAAGTTAATTTTAAAATGTTTTCTTTGGTCACAAAATGAATTCATATATTTGATACTAGGAAAGTCAATCATGAAAATTACATGTTAAGGACTTATTTTAATAAAGCTTAGAAACAACATCTTTAAAACATAAAAACACAGAACAGTTTCAAGTAACAAAAAAGCTCCAGTGAAGGATGAAAAAAATCAAATGAACAATCCACTGAGTAATATATCCTTTTCATCTAGATATTTAAGGATACCTGGATTTTAAAGTTAAGTTTAACCAAGTCTTTAAACACATAAATACTATTATTTTAAACATTAGTCTGAATGAAAAGTAACTTGGTTTATTGTCTTATTTATTTTTCTTAATGTTGTATTCATGTGTGACCTGGATATCCAGATATAACTATAACTGTATTCACATCTTTAAGATAACTTAAATCTTACATGTGTATAGATCTTGTTTACTTAACTGAACAAATAAACTATGATCCTCATCACAAAGGAAAGCAGTATGAATTAACCTATGAGTTACAGTTAGTGAGGAAGAATATAACAAATGGGTCAAAATTTGATAGCAAGGCACTGCAAGTAGGAAAAAGTACTTTATAGTTCCATGTATGTAAGTCAGGTATCACTTTAGATATACATCTCAGCACTTCATATTTTCTCAGGTATTATTTAAAGCTGTCATAGTACTTTTTAGTTTTACTTACACTGGCCATTTTTATTTCAAGAGAATAGGAAAGGCATGATGTTTGCAGAACAGTATTCAAAGTAGTTAAACATCTTGTCACACACTAACTGGAATTTTAGGGGAATTGAATAATCAATGGTACCTTAGTGTTGAAAATTAGTACAGCAACTAAAATGTTCTGGAGAAGTTTATATAGTCCCAGAAACATCACCATCCCATCCCTCCATTCTTTCCCCCATGTCTGGACCCTCCCCTCCAAGAACCTACAGGATTTTAAAAGCTGAGCCAGATGTTCTGTGGCCTCAGCCTATGTGTACAGAAGTCTAACTTTAATAACAATCATAAGCAAAGGAAGAACCCTAATCTTCCTTCACATCCCAGAGTAAACTTGAATTCTTCTTTGTACCTATAGTTTTTCTCTTCTGTAGCAAACAATATTGCTAGTATGTTATCCCCCTTGTAGGTCTAATTAAAATTATATTTACCACAACTTTTTGAGTTACTCTTATTTACAAATCTATATCTTTCTTCAGTTATAATTTAAGAAAAAAAGTTATGCTTTTGATAACAAGATCTCTCCTGGGAAGACACCTCAGAATGGACCAGCACTCCCCCAGGGAGCAAAAACGGAAAATTACATTCTTATTCTAAAATTTTCTGGCAAACAATGCATGAGAATATAATCTACTTGATTCTGGAATATGTTCCTAAAAAGCATAGCTTCACAGATTTGGGCTGCCAGAAACTATTATTAAAAATTTGTGATGTAGTTAAGAAAATACAGGGCTCCTTTATCCAAAACCAAAAATTACCATTTTGTTTCATCTTTCAGAATCTAAAAAGTATCTGCAGATCTGACCAAAAAAACACTAAACTTTCCTAACCTCTCTCCTCCTAACTATCATAAAAAACGAGCCAATGTTTTCCACCCATTCTATGAACATATTGACTGATCACCACAAGTATACTGAGATCTCATGTTCTTCTGCTTTCATCTAAACCTGTTCATATCAGTTGTGCTTGTTACTGAATTCAGTTATACATTTTTACTTTAAATCACAGAATACCATTAAAGTTTGTGTAAACTGATGAAATATGAGTGCAAAAAAAAGCTGTTAGATCTGCGTCAGTAACAGAAGATGATGCAGAAAAAACACAGATTGGAGAGATCTAACTTAGGCAAATCATTTAACATTTTTAGGTCTTAAGTTTTCCATCTGGAATAAATGGAAAGTAAATTAGAAGACCTGAGAGATCCTTAAAGTTGACTCTTAAATAAAATTTTAATAAATTCCACTCTAAAACAAACCACTTTACTGAGGAATGGTAAAGATAGGTTGGTGTATTCATATATTTATCAAATAAGACAGTAAAGAAACAATGTGATTAAAAGTACAAAAATGTAGCCTAAGATTAAAGTGTTACTGCATGTAGATTTTAATGTAAGTGTGGGAAAGAAATATAGGCAGTATTACACTGTGTGGAAATCTTTCTCCATGAATGACCATAGAAATTAGAAGTACTCTATTTTCCATTAACTGCCATCTCTCCAATATAGACTATTTAATCCTAATAATTAAAAACATGCTTTCAAATGTGTAATTACAAACAAGACCTCTACAAAGCCCTTGCTGTCTTCTTGATAGGGTTAGTACTCCCAATTTCTATGAGCCAGATTTCAGAAAACTGACTCTGCATAAAGAATAACTCAAATTCAAATGGAAAGGGAAAAAAAAGAACATGCCTTTCTTTCTTGTCTCAATTTCAATTGCACTTCTGCTCATAATCCTATTTATAATTCAGTTATATCCACAAGATTTCACAAGTAGTTGCTAAGCAACAGAAACCTGCTGAGTTCAGGGCTACTGGAAATCTGGCTCTTTGCCACATTAAAATACTTAACTGAGCCTAGAGCCTCCAGAATTTTAAAAAAGAAGAAAAGGAAAGAAAAGAAAGAGAAAAAGAAAAAGCCCTAAGAATACAATGATAAATGCAATAAGCCACCAAGTTCTTTTCAGAGTTCACAAATTCAGATCAAAGACCTTATTTTGGTATTTCCAAATATTTATTAAATTTCTCTTCTAAATTCTTTTTATCATCTTTTAAACATTTAAGTAAAGACTTTGAAGCTATTCTACTGGAGAACAGAAGACATGTGATTACCTATGTCACTTTTCATGGCATAACAACTGACTCAATAACATACTGTGCAAAGAATAGCCCTTGGAGAGACTAGAACAGCAGTCTGTGGGAAATGACTGAGACTTCCTATGTCTTTAAGGCCAGGAGAAAAAAAAAACCTACACATTTTCATCCAAGTCCTCTATCGCTGTAGACCGGGTTAACCACTAAATGAAGGGATACATTTTCTATCCCAAACTGCACTAGTTTTCCATTGTAAACACCTCTATCAAAAAGGTAAGCATATCCAGAAGTGTATTAACAACCCAAAGTGGTTTAAAAATTGTCATTTTCAACATAAATTGAAAAGGCATTGAATATGTTCCAACTCATTCACTGATAAAAATGAAAATTATGAACATAAAGACTGCTCCTTTAGCTGATAATGGTTACTGCAAGTCAATAGGAAATTTCATATTTACTAGTAAAACACCATAGGCATCTCCATTAAACGCAAAAACAAAATGCATGATACTATATTCAATATTGTTCTAGAGATCCTGACCAAAGCAGTAAAAGCTCAAACACAGACTCTATAAAGAAGAAAACATTTAATTCAGAATAGCAAATAAAAGGTATCCGGAAACATTAACATATTAAAAAAATGCACAAAGTTATGAAAATATGTGAACTATTAGAACTATGTATAACTCAATCTAGGAAAAAAACATCAATTTCAAATGCACAGAAAGTACTACAAGTACAAACTTTGAGAAACATTTGACAGATAAAAAGCATAGTGATATGGAATTTGTGCCCAGAATAAAAAGGAACATTTATTTCTGCATTAAAAGTACAAAAAATTCAGAAGAAACATAAAAAAAGAAACAAACAGGCAATTCATAAAACAAATATAAGGAAAAATGTTCAACTTCACTAATAATCAGGAAAAGACAAAATAAAGAGAAGAGATATTTTTATACATCAGACTGGCAACTATTTATTGTTAGCAATAATATGCCATAATGAGTAGCATTACACACTGCTGGTAGATTTCATTGTCATAACCATTTTTAGGGGCAAATAAGCATGAACTATGCATCACTTTGACACAGCAAAGACACTTTAAGGTGCCTACCTTAAGATGCACTAGTAATATGTTTAAAAAGGTAATGTATCAGGATACCTACTGCTACACTGTAACAGCAAAAACAAACAAATTTAACATCCATCACTAATAATTAAAAAACTATATTGAATCATCCACACTAAAGAATAAAGAACACTAAGAGAAGTTAAGAAGAATGAGGTACGTCTCTTTTATGGATGTGAATATTAAGTGTACAACAAGCAGCTACAGAACTCACAGTACTTAAGAGTACAAACACCAGAGCCAGACATACCTCTTTGAATACTGGTACTATCAATTCCTTGTTTAGTTACCTGTCCAAGATACTTATCCTCTACTTGCCCCACTATCCTCATCTATGAAACTGAGACTATAATAATGCCTCTCCTCATAAAAACATTAAGAGGATTAAATGAGAATGTATATAGAAAGTTCTTAGAAATATAAGTAGACAATAAATGTTTCCAGTTTTTATGCAATTATGTTTTAAAATGAAAAAATATTATTCTAAATATTTATATACACATATAAGTGATATTTCAAAGTCTGGAAGGATAAATGCCAAACCAGTTTCAGCAGTTCACTTGGGGAGAAGACAACAGAATATAAATGTAGCCTTTCACTTAGACTTGATATCCCGTTTCAATTTTCAAATGAAAACACTTATATGATCTGTATATAACAATCAAGCTCATTCCACTTTCCCCAATCTCTTCCAAGCTAATGCTAAACCAGGGCTGTAGTGACACTTATGAATGTTACCCACACAGATGCTAAACTCCAGAAGAGACAAGGAAGGGAAGCTACCATTCAAAGTACAAATTCCCAGCATATGCCATGAGCAGCAAGTACCACCTCCTCACCCCTCACAATCACTTGGATCAGCACACCCTCAAAGTAAAATAGGAAATCTCAAACACAAAAATGGGTGCAATCAATAAAAAATGGGGTGGGAGTGAGATTATACAAAGGAAAAACAGAAAGCTAAGAGACATAGGTCATATACTCAGAAGCAACAACTTTCACCAAAGAGCTGTTTAAAAAAAAAAAAAAAGAACTGAGAAAAAGGAGAATAAAGTAAGAAAAAAAATTTTTTTCAGATAGTTAGAAAAAAATTTTTTCTATAGAAAAGGCCTACTGATTACCAAAATGGACTAAATTAAAACAAGCCAAAAAAAAAAAAAAAGTTTTTAACACCTAGACATACTGTGTTAAGATTTCAGAAAACCAACATGAGGAAATATTAATAACTTACACAGTAAAACAAAATCATTTTTAATTATAAAGGAGTAAGAATTAAACCGACATCAGACTTGTCATCAGCAATACTGAATGCTAAAATAAATAACAATATCCTCAAACTTCTCAAAGTTCAGGGAAAAAGTTATTTTCAGCCTAGAATGCTATTGCTAGAAAAAACAGCAATCCCCAAGGACAGAAAAAATAAAGATATTACTTCTAAGCAAAGACTGAGGAAACAAATACTTGCGAATATAATTATATAAAGATACACTACAAATATAAGACAGCAGAAGATCGTAGGAAGAAACTCAGATAATGAAAACAACAATGCTCCATAAAACAAGTAAAACTCATGGGCAGGCTGAAATAATTGAGAATCCACCATCTTTAAAACAAAAATTCTGGAGTCAAAATCCAAGATAATTACAGAATGGGAATTAATGGACTTAAGAGGTTGTAGAATGCAGCACACACACACACACACACACACACACACACACACACAGAGAAAACTATCAATCTAAAAATAATATAGTTTTCAAGCTGGGTAAATTGACAAAAAAAAAAAATGTGTTATAAACAAGAGACCAGCCTTATAATAAAATAGCATAGAAAGGTTGAGAAGAGGTGGAAAATGATACACAAAACAAATGCTAACAAAAAAAGAGATTAAGTATAAACATAAAACATATATGTAAATATAAAAAATAACTCAAATTGAAACTCAAGTAATGGGACAAAAAAAAGGTATTTCTGATTGATAAAAGGTACAATCTACCTGAAACGTGTTAACTTTGATACACCTAAATAATATCACTTCAAATCACAAAAAGCAAAAACATTTTAAAAACTCAGGGGAAAACTAATAAATCCACAATAAAAGATAAACACACCTTTTCTAAAATCCACAGATGAAGAAAACAAAAGTATTATTAAAGATGTATTTCTCAATTTACATGCCAGAAAAATAAAAAAATAAATGGAAGTGTATATCCAACAAACCCAGAGAATGAATCTTTTATGAATACTACCAACATAAATACTGACCATGCATGTGGTGACAAAGAAATATTAATAAATTCAAAGACCACCCCCTCAAAAAATTCACAAAAGGCCACATTCTCTGACCATAACATAATACAGTTAGATCAACACTAATGAAATGAGAGGGAAAGTTATCTTCTTATAAACTGGTTTAAAAAAACAAAAAGACTTTGGATTAAGGAGGAAATCAGTGATGAAATAATAAAAACAATTAAGTATTAACAAAATATAACCCAGAGAAACCCAGAGAATTCAACTAAAATGATACTCAAGAGAAAAACTTAAATGCGTATATTTAAATTAATATAATTTAAATTATATTATATATATATTTTTTAAATTAAAAGCACAAACTTAAAAATGCTAGTAAAAGAAGAAAGTCATAAACCCAATCAGTAATTACAATAAAAATGGGAAATTATAATAGAAAACTCAAAACAGCAAGCAATCAACGAAACCAAGTCAGTTCTTTAAAGAGACTACTAACAGGGGGGAAATATAGCAAGGAGAATTGAAAGCATAATAAACAATATTAGAAATTATGAAGAGGATATAACTAAAATATAACATAATACACTTGGTTCAAGTATTCAAGTACATTAAATGTTATCAATGGAATACATGAAAAAGACTAAGGGATTTTAACTTAATACAAACTCAATAAAATTCAACAGTGGGAAGTAGCTGCCAAAAATGTCAATGCAAAGTTAAATTGCTGAAGTACACAGTCAGAGAAGGGAGACATTTTTCAATGTCTATTTAGTTTTGAGTGTCATAGATATAGACTTTTAAAAACAGACAAACGAGAGGATGAACTAGAAAAAAATAGTGTGTGAGGAATAGTTGGGAAAAATGGAGGATATTTAGCCTAGAAAACACAAGAGAATTTTAATGGTTTTCTCTAAATAGTGCAGATCTATCATGTAAAAAAAGATACAGATACATAGAGAAAGAGGCAGACACAAGGTAGAGGGCAGAAAAAAAAAAACAAGGAAGGTCAATTTGGTCTCAAAAATCTGCAAATATTAATTTTTCAAGACGTCCAACAAAAGAAGGAACTTCTTAGGAAATTACAGATTCCCTTCTGTCATTTAGAAAAATTGAAGCAGAAGCTAGAAAATTACCTGTCAGGAATACCAAACAGTAGATTCCTGCATAAAGTGTGATGTTAGAACTCCTTGACCACTTAAGTCTGTCTCACTTCGAAGATAGCTAAGTCTACATTGCCTTGCTAAATAAATTTTGTTGCCTAAGAGGAACACAAAAACTAAAAACTCAAATTATATCACCCAGATTTTTGGGTCATGCACATTCAACCTCAATAGTCTCAAAGATTATATATATCTTTATGCTCATAGCTTTTATTTGTGTTTTACATGCTTCCCTTTAGGTTTATTTGTCTATATACGGAATACTCCTCTGTCCTACTTCCCATCATCTTTCTTTGCTATGACCCCCAACTCTAACAGCATTCAACAAATTCCTCTGTTTTTCGGTCTAACAACTTCTTGCCTCTTTACCTAAACCAGTCAGTCTATCTCAGCTGTCTTCCCAGCCCACCATTCTCTCAAACAATGGCCCAAGAGAAGTCTGAAAACATTTCCCAACTGTCTCAGGTATGTGTGTTCTCCAGAAGCATATTAATCAAAACTGATATATTTCTACTATCACCATTTCTCCAATCCTAGTGAAATTATTTACTTAGAGGAAACATACTCAGAAACTTACACATTTTTATACTTCAACAGAACATACATTAAAACAATCATTTAAAAAATCCCAAGCAATACTGTCAAAAGGCAACAGGAAATAGCTCATATCCCTGAAACATGCGTGTTCTATCTCAGCTGGCCTCTAGTTTTTAAGTACTCAGCCATGTAGTGGTAATAAATGACAAACTACTTTTCAGAATCCAGAGAACTGAAGTCCCACCTAAAAACTAACACTTTTAGGCTGCAGAAAGAACCTATTTAATTCCCAGAGAAGGAGGTAAATACAAAGAACTGCCTAATCTAATTCCTTTCCTCCTCCACTTCTCTAAGCTAGTCTTACTACCACACTTCACCTCATCCGACTTACTCACCTCCCCACACTCATCCCCCCAAATTATTATAAGAATCAGTAATATACTTTATCACTGGCCATACTGTTATCAGTACGTATTTCTTAATAAACATAAATCTTTTTATTTTTACAGTAATGATTATGTATTCTTTATTTTTATTTCAATGAGATTTTTTGTATGCAATTTTTCAGGCATACAAAAAAAGAATAACATAACAAATGCCTGTGCACCTTTCACCTAGCTTAAGAAGTAAAATATTAGACTCAATGGAATTTCTAATTAATACACTTATTTTAGTTTCAGATTCTTAAATTCACTTTGTAAAATGGTTTAAATACATGGAAATGAAAATGATAAGGGTGGTACTAGAAAACCTGACCATGTTTTACACATAAATATACATTATCTAATGTATGTCAATGAGCCCTTTGTGAAAACATAAGCATTCTGATTTTGATGATGAAGTCAAAGTGGTACATTTATACTAAAACTTTATAGTTTAGTAAGGTTACAAAATGTCATCACTCTGTATGTACCAGCTGGTGTCACTACAACAGGGAACACAGTTACAGGACTATAATGAAAAGAGATCTAAAATTGATTTCTATGTAATATAAGCATATTGTATGCATGAGTAATATTCATATACAAAGCCCACTGTTCATTTCAACTCAAACCTCAGGAAAATTAGAGAAGATAAAAATACTTTTTTAAAAATCAAATCCAAATATGACATTCAGAATCTCCTGAAAATTAACATTAAACAATCTACCAATCCTAGTATTACTAAAACTAAAAAAAACAAAAAAACTTCCCAAGGGTGAGAGACAGATATAAGGCCTGAGGGGTAGAAGAGAGGGGAGGGTTATCACAGAAAAAGGACCTGAATCTCTTACCTGTGGGCAGCTTGAGACTGTGAAACAGACTTCCTCTTCTGTTAACCACTACTACTTAGTTCATTTGTATAAACATTAAAAGCTAATGCAGATTTCTAGATCAGTCTTTTTGAGCCTAAATTCCTTGTCTGGTTCATATTCATTTAAAAAAAAAATCCAGGAATACAGTAGACTGGCTACATATTAAAATTCCTTTCAAACAGTGGTTCACATCTGTTGTGTAGTTTGTGCAGCAAACATCCCATCAACCACAAAAGCCAGAAAACAGACAGCATGTCAATGAAGCTCACAAAACACTCAACGTACATCTTCCAAAGGACTGTTGCTAGTGAAGATGCCTAGACTCAGAATTCTTTTGTACTGCTTTCTATGCTGCCTACTATTAGGTCTGCAGCAACTGTGTGCAGTTAAGTACCTCCCACATATTACCCAATAGAATCAATAGGCATAAATCTATAAAAGCAGAATAGAAACTTAAGGTTTATAACTTCTCACTATTCCATATATTAACTGTCATTTGTGGAGGTCTCAGTACTCCTACTCTAATGCATCAACTCTGTTCTGTCAGTCCAAAAGGCTGCATTCTTATACATTCCAAACAGGAAATCCATGACACGTATTATTTGCTGCCCTAGAACAGCCAGACTGCAGTTACAGCTAGCTGGCGCCAGTAAGAACAATTTACATAAAGCAGTCCTCATTTCATGACCAAACTAAAGAAGACTGCTGAGTAAACCCTCCCCCATTCGTTCCCCAACAGGCACTGACTGGTTCTAGAATATATCTAGTTATCTATTTACTAATATGATTAAAATCCAGGTAATAAAAGAAAATCAATCTATAACTCTTATATAACTGAAATTATACACCCATCACACCACAAATATTTCTAACCCCCAAGAGATATTCAAAAGCCTTAGTTTATTTGTGGCATAGATGAATATGATTGCATAAATCCAATGACTGCTATTTTTAACCATCATTAAGAATATAAATTATAATTCACATTAGCTAAAAGCTGCCCTCATTCCATTATACAGCTGCCTTTCAAATTTTGTTAAATAATCACCTAAATGGTAAATGATCATTAAATAGATTTGCTCTTATAACCATACTGCTTTATGTTTCACCAAATAATAAGACAAAACATCTTCAGGTATCAATATTATGATGGTTAAATAATTCAACATATTTACCACTAGTTAATACTACTAAAGCATGCACTCAATACCAAAACTCAGGCATATTATATTACAAGTATCTACACAAGAACATATTTTGTATGGCACATTCTTTTTGAAACTAAATCATACACATACTGTTTTAATTGGCCAGATCTGACTGGACAAGAATTGAGTCATTATCTATTAAGTCCTTTGTTTAATTTTTTTTAAGTTACTTTATGATCTACTAATAAATAATTGTATACCTCCACTCCTATTTTTCTACGTATTTTATTAAATATAAACATATTAAATTTCAATTTCCAATAATAAACAAAAAACTAGTTTAGTACCACATCTAAAATGGTCATAAAATGGAAAAGAAGTATTTAATAGGCTAACTAGGGATTATCCAAAATATGTCCTTAGTTTTTAATCTTATTTTCAGCTGTCTTAAAACATAGGTCTTAAATTATCCGTATTACACAATAAGGATAATAGGGCTCTAAATTAGGGGAGTGATAAAAGTTATGTATCAATAGGAATTGGTAGACTTCTAATAGGTGGATAATCCTAAATGCTACCCAGGTTATCTTTGATAAGCAATAATAGATTCCTCAAACAACTATATTCTCCTCTCAGGGTTTCCGCTCCACCAGCAGCAGATGAAGGGACAGGGACAAATATGTAGTAAGATGGTGTAACTTCATTTAGTGTACATCAGAAGTTACACCTGGTGGGAGGAAAGGTCTTATATCCAAAGAGCTATTAAAAATCTCAGATTTGGAAATCATCTAAGTATTGTATTCCTCCCAGTTTTAATATTGCTTCTTCCTTCTTTCTTTCTACATCCAACTCTTCGAGTAAAAGTACTTTAAAATCAAAGGACCTAAATATCCTTCTATTTTTAAAGCCAAATAAGCTAAACAATCACTTAACAATGAGTTAATTAATCATAAGAAGTTCAAATTCTCCAGTCTGCTTATTTACTTAAGTACCAACAATGGAGGTTATTAGTCTAACTCAGTGCTTCTCAAACTAACAATGGCAAAGAATTAGTGTTTTATTTCCAATCCCTTACAGATCAATACTCATGAAAAATACAATGAAAATTAATTATTTGAAAAAAAAGAAAACATTGAAATATAAGCCTTTTTATTATTTGACCCAATTGATATAAAATTATTTTATCAGATTGACATAAAAATTTCTAGATACTTTTAACTTCAGTTATCTAACAGAGGACCAGGAACAGATGATCTAATCGGAACTGACCTTGAACTAATCCACAGACCACATTTTGAGTTGGGCTCACCTAGCCAGTCATCACCTATCCCACCCTACCCCCAAGCATTCTCAATCTATCAGTATTTTCACATTCTCATATTTTCTTCTGTCTTCCTGTTTCCCCTGCCCCAGTGTAAACTCCCTGAGGGCAAGGGATCTTGTATGCCAGCCAACAAAACAGTGCCTCGCAAATAATAGCTGCATAATAAATATTTGCTAAATCTGTCGAATCAGTCGATCAATTCACAGTCCATTTTTGTTTTCCCGCTATCATACTGCGCTAGCACAAATAAGAATTCTTGTTTTGTCCCCTTTGGGCTCTTTAAAGTTTTCAACTTGAGATTTAAACACCTTGCTTTCTGGCATTTTCACCATAAATCAGCCAGGTCCCTAACAATCCCCTCTCCCTAAAGATTCTTTTCTAAAGGACCTAGTACCCAATTTCTCCCCCGTTTCATAATGACTGAAAAAAGAAACAGAAAGAAAAAAATGTGTGCTGGAGGGAAACTTGTGAAGAAAAAGCAACCATTATTTACTCATACTTAACTTGTATCACACACTGTACTAGGTACTTTGTATTTGTTATGCTCATTAAAATTCCAGCATCAACTCTGTATAGTACTTTAGCCCCATTTCAAAGGTAAGAAAACTAAAGTTCTGAAAATAAGCAACTTAGCCTCATCCCATTAAAAAATAATGCATAAGATCTATTGAGCACTTACTACAAATAGGCATTATACTTTGAGCACTACTATACATTTTTCACATAAACGTCTAGTGAATTGAAGAACATGAATTCACCTTGACTTTGATTCCAAAGTTTGTGTTCTTCCCTGACTCCTTATCTAGTCCAACTACCTCCCTCATTTAATGCTCACAGAATGGCATTAAGAGCTTAAATAATTTATCCAAACCATGCAACTACTTAATAGCAACACTACAATAAAAAATAAGTGTTTCCTGACTTCTAACACTTTTCACTTTGCATACCATAAGACTTGTATATCAGCAAAGGAAATCACCAGGTCAGATGGCTCTGCTGGGCTGTAGTGTCTGGTTTACTTCAGCAGGGAAGGTAGAAGCTCGCAGGCTGACACAGAAGCAACTCAGACTTTTTTCTGGTGTTACACTCCGTCTTTCATTAAACTCAAAGATTCACTGAGTCATTAAGCACTGTTTTCATCATTTCCATATTCACACATTAATGACCAATAAACTGTTACAAATTACTAATAGAGAACACTTTGTGAAAGTTCTAACCTGAGCAATTTATTACAAATCCCTTATTTGAATAAACTTTAAACTTTCTCCCAAATCACCTTCTCTTTGGGGAGTGTAATAAGGGGGAAAGGAGGGGAGTCAGTCAATGTTTCCTGTGCAAATTAACTGCTTTTTCAATTTTCGCTAAAGTTTTCACTCTAACTTGAAAGACATTTTATAAAAGTGAGTAAAATTCTTTTAGCACTTCCCTGGAGTTACCAATGACATAGTATGACATGAATGCTAAGAAGCTGGCTTTTACTCTGGAAAATGTGGAATTCAAATTCACATCAGATCATGATTCTAAACCACCATGTTTCGTGGATCATCAAGGTAGTCTTCACATAGTTATGGTGAATGTTATACAAACAGAAGCAAATTTCAACAAAACAAGTATATTAACAGCCTCTGAAATTATCTAGTCTAGTGCAGTTAAGAAAACTTTCTTTCAGGAACTTACTCATTTTAAGTGCTAAAACTTCTTAGCTCAATCAATTTAGGCAAAAATCTTTTACAAAGTTTATTTCATTTACCTATACAGTAACCTGAATATCTTGAATATAATGTAACATTTTTTATTCAATATCATCAAGAACATTAAGTTAATAAATACTGATGTCTTTAATACAGTGATAGCACTTAAAGAAAAAATAATTTATTTACCACATTAAAAGACCTCAAGGTGCTTATGTTTGTAATTGATATTTTTTTAATTGCTTTGCTTTCAATCAATCATCACTTTTTGCTGATTATCACTGGCTCTCCTTCAGTCAGCCACCATGGTATTCTAACATAAAAACCAGGACAAGAAAAAGGTTAGCAAAGATGCCATATCTTCTAAAGAATAAACTGACTTTATATATGCTGTCTCTCCTACCAAGTGAAGTCAGCTAGATTTTACTTATGTTTCCTTTCTTCTGGATTAGAAGCTGTATCTTAGATATTAAGAGCTGCCAAAAATCTGTCAAGTAAGCAGGATAGGGATTTAAATGGAACAGCTTATAAGGAGCCCAGAAGGTAATGTGAATCAATGAAAAGGAACAGATGTGAGGAATAGGCCCTAACTGAAGGAAACAGTAGATACTCAACTAGAGATTATTTTTCTCAAAAATACATTCCTAGCATTGCTCAATCTTCTATATTTCAAAAGATGAGACATGCAGATTTTTGTGTAAAATCTGACAGCTTTAAATGTTAACTAGAGAAATAGGGTAGTGTTTAAAGGATAAAAGAAGTCTGTTGGCTGCCAGTTTGTGGCCACCGAAAGAGAACTATACTGTAAAGATTCACATTTGTACTGAAACATATAAAACTCTAGGCTCTGAATTCAAAGTCATCTCTTTACAGAAATTATTTTCTCACTGCACATTTGGAGAACTCAAACAGACCAGAAATGAAATATTTCTCCCTCTCCTCTAATTCTCTAATGAAAACATTCTATATTGGCTTTACTTAATAAATACATCTGCCACTATCCACTACAGCAATGGATGGCTAATTTATTTAACAGAGTAGGACCCAGCAGTACAAACATGAATATATCATATTACCAAGTGGACATACTAGTGTTAGTTAGTACTTCTTGTTTCTGAGCATGAGTTCCATAAGAAATTTCCCATACTTTCTAAACATACCACATGCTCTGATCTAATCACATTTGATAAAGTATATGACATCTGAAAAGTAAATAAATTGAAGAGAATTCAAATATTACTACAAAAGCAGCATGACAGATGTTAGTGGATTATTTCCTTGTGCTATTCAGAAACATTATGTAAACTGATACTCAACATAGCCTTGCCAAATAAATATGACTTTCACCCCATTTTACAGATGAGGAAACAAGAATCAGAAAACAGAATGAGTTGCCCAATATAAGGAAAAGGTAGCAAAACAGAAATTCAGCTCTAGGTTTGAACCCATGGTCAGTGTTCTTTCCTTGACCTCTACATTCCTCTTAAAGGCTTATGCTAGTGAAATGGTTTGTGAAAAAGGATAAACAAATGGGGAGGACAAGAAGTGACAAAATAATAACATAACACCCAATTATCCAGCACTGGTTTTTTACACCCTCAATTATTCAGCATAATAGCTAGCCTGGAATTTAGCATTGAAAATGTGAAAACTGTCACTAATCCCAAAAGTAATAATCCCAGTGAGGTCTGGTTTATGCTTATAGTTGCAAAAATGCAACATGGCACTGAAAAAATTTAATAATAACAATACTATCCTGAGTAACCACAGAGTGTTGATGTTTCCCCATGTATAAGTAACAATCAGTGGGTTCATCTTGTGGAGGAGGGGGTGGATGTAAACTTTACAGTCCACAATAGAAAGCAAGAAGAATAGATTATTAAAATTTCCTCGAGGTCCTACTCCGAAGGTTAATATAAGTTGATCAATGATTTCAACCTAGCCAGTTTATCTCTCCAGCAATGAAGAATATCAAACCAAGCAGCTGGCTTGCACTATATGCAATTCTCAAAATACAGTGAGCTGTTCATATCATGAGAGGCAGAAAAAATAAGAGTGATTAGAGTCACAGCACATACACTTTCCCATGTCACACTCACTCCAGAGCACAACCTTACCGAAATGCGTGACGGACGGAATCTCTCACATACATTGAATTTGTCGCACATACTGGATTTGCTGTTCTTTTTCTTTTTTGGAGAAAGCTCATATATGGATTTACATAAAGAAATGTTCAGATTATGAGAGTCCATTATATCACACAAAATAGTCCCAACAACTTCACATAGTAAGAAGTTAACGAAAGTGAAATAAACATACTACAGCTCATTAAAGAAACTGAGCTAATAATCCCAAATAGATTTTAGGCCACTGAGCAAATAAATACTGATTAAGTTAGGGAAAACAATAATTTTGTTAAAAACTAAGAACAAATAAAAACACAATTTTGTAGCAAAGCAATAATTTTAAACTATTAAATTGTGTAAATATACATCTTAATACACTATCTTCATGAAAATTTATAAATTAAAAAAGAACATAAAGAATATATGTTCTAGAATACTTTTCCAAGTGAATTACACAGTCCCTCAGTGCCTGGATTTCTACAAATAAGCAACCAGGAGTCTGACACTAATAAGATCATAACTGTCATAAATGATCCAGTTTCAAACTTTTGTTTTCGTAACAGTCTAATTGTTCTCATTTTAATAAATAAATTTATAATTTCAAAATGCTATATATTTACACTATAAAATAACTACACAACAATAAGATACATATCTTTACTGGGGTCCTTCATAAGAATTTAAGGTGCAAAAGTTGCTGTTTTATGAAAGTTGCTGTATTTAGGAAGTTCAAAACTTACTGTTCTATATCACATTAGTCAGGGATATGTTCATAATACTCTAGTGATTAAGCTAGAGGAATGCACTATATTATTTAGAAAAACTTTTAATAAGCACTGTGATTCAAACATCAGTGCTTTAAGTATAACTCACTGTTCTGCTATCTGAAATAATATGTGAATAAAAATTTCATTCTCCTACCTTTCTGCGTTACTATGGACTTACAATATCTCAATAAACATTTCTACTTCAGAACAATGTTAGGAAAGCTTTTTTGGAAATTTTGAAACTAAATTTACAAAATTATTGAGTTATTACTTTTAAATATAACACAGGTTTTAACTAAGATAAAATGGATGTTAACAATTAATACCACTTAATTAACTAAAAACTTGAGATTTACTTCTGCCCTCTTGCATTAGAATATATTAGATATAAAGAAAAGGGGTATCCAGACCTAGAAGATATGAACTATTTCTAAATTCAAAATCTGATTCAAAATGCCAATTTAAGCAAAAAATAATCAGTATAAAATGCTAGTCTCATCAAAAATGTGAAAGAATTGGATCGCCGGGAGGAAGCAGAATAATGAAAAAGAATAATTCGAACCCTTGTACAAAACGTCTAACAGTGTTTAAAAAAATTTTTTTATTTCTATAACTGTGATTTACAGCCAGAGAATTAACATTCTTCCCAGAAAGCTACCAAACAATACCTCCAAAACACACACACAAACACACAAAAATGGTAATACTCATGCAAAACAAGCCTTATTTATGGAATCTTTTAAAAACAAAAATCTATTGAGATAATATATTGTTTTAATTTCTACAAATAAATATCAAATAAGCTATAATATCCAACATAAAAAAACATTAAGTTAATCAGGGCCAGCAAAGCACTACTGTGGTGATAAAATGTTCTGGCAATGACAGAACATAAGATGGTGAGAAATTACAAGAATTTAACCTTTGACCTCACTATCCTATGTACTGTTTCCATAACAGAGGCTTAAAGGTTCTATCAGCAAACATTTCAACTTCTTAGCAAGAAAGCTCTAAGTTCGCCTTCCTATATAAACTCAGTAAAATGCAAATATTTTTTAATTAAAATGTTCAGAGAGAAACAGTAACTGGTTCTTACCTCTGGTCCAGATGCATGTGACAAGTCTCCTCAGTGGCACAGTGGCTGCCTAAGCAGCTACAAAGACCAGGCTAGCAGCCATTTTGAGACAGCTGCACTGTCTCAGTTGCACTAAAGTGTAATTAAGATGGCTGCAATGTGCACTCAAGAACTCCCACAGTGAAAATTCAGCTATGTATCAAACAAAGCCCCTCCCACTTTGTCAGTCTGCAGGAAACTGAACACAGACAACAGCTAATGCACACACTGCAACAAACAATGCAGCTACTCAGAACACAGAAAACAGAGAAGGCAGCAAGCCAGTTTTGTAACATAATGCCTGTGAATCCCGACTTGCAATACAGAGTTTGGGCACATCCATATTCCAGACAGCTTGAAGTCCATGCCACATATTAGCAGTTACAGAGATAGAGCCAAATCACACACAGCAAACATCAGGGAATTCGCTTGAAAGAAAGCCTCCATTTCAGTCCAGAAAAAAAAAAAAAAAAAAAAAAAAAAGGAGTAAAATTCTGCTCAAGGCCCTTTTTTTCCCCCATCTTTAATAGTACTTTTTACATGAAAAGAGTGCCAATTTTTATAATTTCTAGAAAATTAAGTTTTTTAAATCCTGATAGTCAATTTCCATTTATAGATGGCTAATTAAAAATTTTCCCCACAGAATCTAAGCCCCAAAGTGCTCAAATGTAGCAGAATGGTTAAAGCTTGCAATCAAATTTTTGAATCTTGACAATAATTTTAAGTAACTGCTGGGGAGGACTAGAGATATTAGAGATATGATGGCAACAAAGCTTATTTTGACTAACCTGCCATAAAGATAAAAACAATTTCTTCTCTTCTGTAGTCCAGATGGTCACAAAGACATCTCCAGGTGAGTGTTTGGTCCCAGAGAAAATTAAATTTCATGCCCTGGCACAGATCTCCCAACATTTTGACATTAGTGGAAAGCAAATAAAAATAAAGAATGTAGACATCCCCAGGGAAAAAATAAATAGGAAGAACAAAAGGGTAAAATTCAGTCAGAAAGTGGGTGTATTAACAAGACAAATTTGTCTTAACAGTAGCCTAACCATCAAGAGAAGAACAAAAGCACAGAAAGAACCTGTTTGCTGATAGCTCACATTAGCTAGGAAATTCATCTTTTCCTTGTCTTTTACTTAATTTACCTTCCTAAAATTTAGCTGCCCTATGCTATCTTGTCTCTACCACTAGATGCAGGTATTTATTAAAACTTGTTAAGGGTGTAAGGGGGTGATAGGGATATAGCAAAAGGGAGATTGGCCCCATAAACTGATGATTGTTCAAGCTGAGTAATGGGCACATGGAGCTCATTATTTCATTCTATTTCTGTTTATATTTGAAATTTTCCACAATAAAAGTTTAAAAAAATACTCCGCTTTTAAAAGGTCCTTATTTATTCTCCATGAGGTAAACTGGATAATGTCTGTAAAAACTACTCTACGTACGGTATCAGGAAAAAAAAAGTTACATTCGATCCAAGCCAGATTAATTCTTCAAAAATATAACGGAGTCTCTGAGTGTGGCTCAAATCTATTCATTAAAAGAAGAGACTGGTAAACTGAAAAGATTCAATCAGGATACAGACATTCCTATAGCACTACAATGTGGCTAAGGTTAATGGGGGGACAAATAGCCAAAACATTTAAAGCTGCCTGATGAACAACTTTGGATATTCAAGAAGCAGATCTTTTGGAAATCTGTTCCACAAAGATTTAAATTATGTAACATACTTTCAAATGTACGCTCCTCCCCCACACTCCTTTAAGCCTCCCCTGTCTTGCCAAATGCGTTTCCAATGTAAATTCTAACTACTTTTTTCTCAGTCTAAGCTTTCCAGGGCAAGCTGAGCTGCTGGCTACTACTATTGGCTATAAGAACTACTTTTCACTCAATTTAGATTTCAAAATAAGACACATAATCTAAGTTCCCTTATGCCAATCCTCCTCCAGCCACGACAATAATTTTACTACCAATTTAGTATATTTTCTCTATTATCCCAAGGCACATAAGTCAAATCAATAAATATATTGACTGTCCATTTCATGCAAAGAATTTAGAAAACAAAGGAATAGGGAAGTACATTAATATCAATCAATCCTTCAGATAAGTTTTCTATACATTATTTAAACTAATTCTCACACTAACACTACAAGGTAGGTTTTATCTTCAATTTGTGACTAAGGAAACACACTCAGAGATTGAATAATTTCACAAAAGTACTAAGAGCTGAGATATATCCTACTACACGTAGCCTGAGCCCACTGGAGCTTTCTCCATCCCTTCCCACATTGGTTCTGTTTCTGTGCCTCATGGAAACAATTTAGGAAGGAAAGATAGGCTGTTATTCAGATAACTGGTGCCATCGCCAACATTTCACTTTATCCCAAAGAAACTATCCCATTTCACCCAATAAATACTATTTATGATTTAACCTAAATTATCTTATCACTGACAATCCTTTCCTTGCTCTCCTTTCTTTCTCCTTAACTAAGCCCAACCCCCAAAGCAAGAGTAACTGCTCTCTCCAGATCTTTTATATATACTATCATCATACTTAGCACATTTCATTACTGATATCTTTATATATGAGTTCTTAAAGGACAGAAATCACATCTTAATTCAATTTCCACTCACTTCCATAGTGAAACATAGTATTTATTTGATCAATAGATGGTGAGTTGAAATTAATTCTCAGTGTTTTCATTTCTACCACAAAAATCTCAGAAAATTCTACATCTTCAAGAACCTTCAACTTTAGGATCTCCGCTCTTACTTTCTAGGAAGAGGAAGTCAGCTAAGTTTTTAGTCTTGACCTAAAAAGCTATGCAATTCAAAACCCAAGATGGAAAAAATATCTTTTGTAGAGCATTTTTCAGTTTTTAAAGGGTTTTTATAGGCACTACATAGGAGCTAATATGTGCTTAAAATAGTTGAACTCTGAGGAATCTATAGAAAATTATAGAAACAAGTATATTATTTACTTTAAATTTTTTTAATATTACTAATAAAGAATACACCTTGATTATATGATGTCATAGGTTGTAAGAAATTTGTTTTAGGTAAGGTCAGTCTTAATAAACCCAATTATTGCTTATTTGTAAAAGCAAACACATTTGGAAGGCATTTCTAATGTTAGGTAAACATTTCCATGATTACTCAATATTTTACCTCTTCCTAAATAAAACTAACACTTTTCACATTAATTTTTTCATTTCATTCTTACAATGACCATGTAAAATAAAAGTGGTATAAGCTCAAATTTTTATGACCAGAGAATGTCATCATCTGCCAGAGGTCACACAAGTAGTAATGAAAAAGAACTATGAGAATTAACTTTAGTCAACTACTACTCTTTTTATATATCATATATCACACTATTAGAAAACTCTGCACATGCAAAATGTTAAAAATTCCATGGAACCTAAAAATATTTCACTGTATTGAGTAGAAAGTAAATACTCTTTTCATTTATTTATTTAGCATACTTTAATTACACAAGTTCCTATCAATACTATACATATTAAAAGAAAAAGTAAAGTTAGAAAGTTATTAAGATGGTAAACTGAAAACACCTAACTTCACTCCCTCAAATTCCACTAAAACTATAGCAAAGGTATTTTTGGAAGGCATAAAGAAGAAAAGTAAAAGGGACAATAACTAAAAGATTCGGGGAGCTGGAAAATAAGCAGAACCATGAGTAACTAACTTAGCAGTTCCCAAAACACCATATTCCAACTTGCCCTGGGGAAAAATTATGAACCAATTTGTTTTACATGGCAGCAACTTCAAAAGACATAGAAACTAGAAGAACTAAGCACTTGGAAATTGGGATAAAGGGAGCAAATAGTAGGACAGTGTGACTAAAAAAGAGAGTACTAGTGAAAGCTGTTTGTGAAGCAGTAAGATACCTTAGATGCCCTCACCACATTCCACTGAATACCTGCTCTCCCCAATCCTAGCAAAGATCTGAGAACAATATCCACAGTTAAAAATGAGAGCAGCATACCAAAAAGGGAGGGACTATTGCTCACTGAAGAAAACTTTCTCCATTAATCTCCCAGAATGCTGGTAATCAGATCCTTACTCTCCATGAAAATGGAAGACTACTCTCTAAGGATATTTAACAAGAACAAGACACAAGGCCTTAAGGTCTTGGGAGCTCTCCAAAAATAGCCCACACAGATCAGCCTAGAATGAAGTTCAAAACTGATAAATTTAGATATTCTAAACAACTTTTTAATCTTCCACAACCTATAATACAGTCAGGCAACTAAGAAAAGTCTAACATGGAAGACAGAGACAAAAAAAACCCCAAACAAACCCACAATAAAACAACAAAACACAAGCAAAATACTATGCAGGGAGAAAACTTCAAGAATATATTAACATCCACAGATATTAAAAGATGCTGTATTCATGTGTCATGAACAGAATATTACACTCTGGGAATATGAAACAGAAATTAACAACATGATAGAAAAAAAGTGAAAAATTCAATAGAAGGACCTGATGATAAAGAATCTACCTGAACAAAAAGAAAAAGTTGTAAATAGGAGAGAAAAGAAAATCTGAGTATCCATCAAAAAATTCACAATGGAATGACAGAATGTCAGAAAATATCACCAATGAAATCATGTAAGAGAAACTTCCAGGACTCAAAGGCAAGAGTTGTCAAACTGAAAGGACCTGATGAATGCCAGCAAACAATGATAAACAGATCCATGTTAAGGAATTAAAGTAAAATTTCACAACACTTGAAAACTAGTAACAGATTCTACATGCTTCCATTAAGGAAAAAAAAAAATCAAAAATAAGAATGGCTTCAGATTTCTCAGTAGTAATAGAAGATGATAATGGAAAAGTGCCTTCAAAATTCTAAAAACAAAACAAAACAAAAAATGATTTCCAACCTAGCCTTCTATACCTAGCCAAACTATCAATTAAGCATAAAAATACAGAATAATTTTCAGACACACATGGTCTCAAAAAACATACTTCCCATATACTCTTTCTCAAAAGCTACCAGAGAATGTGGTCCCCTCCACCTAATGACAGAGTAAGTCAACAAAAAGACACAGCACAAGGAAAACAAAGGCCCTAAATAGAAGAGGGGTGAGAGAAATCCCTACGGTGGTGAATAAAATTCTAAGGATGAAAATGGTGTACCAGATATAGAGAGCAAGTAGGCCAGACTGGAACAATGAGAATCGTGAAACAAAAAGAGTCAAGATCCTTGCTGCCTCTGTACCTGAGGGAAAAAAATATGTGTCTTCTAAATAAACATCAAAAGACACTTAGTAAAGGACTGTATGTCAACTATTACTATTACAGGGATGAGACTCATGGATACTGCCATCCTGGTATAAAGTTACCTTCATGGATCAACATCTGTCATAACTGTATCAAGAGAATGGGTCACGATTTCCATAATTCTGTTAGTTCAGTGCAGACAACTTT
Organism: Camelus bactrianus; assembly: GCF_048773025.1. Taxonomy (NCBI): domain Eukaryota; kingdom Metazoa; phylum Chordata; class Mammalia; order Artiodactyla; family Camelidae; genus Camelus; species Camelus bactrianus. The sequence goes on along the minus strand of NC_133572.1, from coordinate 9,013,570 downwards.
TTGTAAGTAGATTACTTAACTATAGATTAGTAGAATAAGAAATATCTAGGACTAAATAAAATTACTTAATTGTGGTTATATTTTATTTTTAATGGTCACCTAAGAAAAGTACTTTATTCTTATATCTTTAACCCTCAATTTAAGATATACTTTGCATAAACAATAATTTAAATATCTTGATCCAATACCATCAGCATTCCAGGGGAATAAAATATCCTATGAAAGATCTTAATATATAGATTATAAGTTAGTAAACCACTAGAATACTTTAAGAACAATTCTATGGGAAAGTACTGAATTTACTGGTTGGCCTTGTTTAAAAACTACTTAGAATAAATAAATCTTGTATTAAGTATCATAACTGCATCTATCTACTTTTTATGAACTAGCTGACATAGTTTCAATAAGAATTTGTTTTCCTTCCTTCCAGGATAAAATTGGGTAAATGTAATTTGTAACCATGACCACAGAGAAATGTGACATTTTAAAACAAATCTCTCTTAATTAAATATGACAGGGAACAAGGACTGCATCTCAAATGTAGAAATGATGCCTATTAAGTCTTCATAGGAAATCAGTATAGTATCTCTTTACAACTTATAGATTCCCAGCTTTAAGAGGAGTAAAGAATATCACTTCCAGACACACAAGGAACACTGACAAATGTGGGAATTTTAAGAGAACCGTGATACCCTACAGTTTTAAGTACTATGAGTGAAAAGTCATTGAGATAAATTTGATGGCTATTGGTTCCTAATCTTGTAATTAAGCAAATTAGTAAATTATTATACTTATTATTATACTTATATACTTATACTTATACTTATTATTATTATTATTATTATTATTATTATTATTATTATTATTATTATTATTATTATATCCAGACAGAAGTTAACTCTTACCTCATGTCAACTGGATATATAGTTTTGTTAAGTAGACAAAGGGAAGCCTTTCTATATTTATCAATACCTCATTAGATAAATAAAGTAAAACATCAAAATAAAATAAAGAATGAGAAAATTATTAAACAAACTTATGCAGTCAAATCTGTGCCTTAGAAGGCAGAAACTTGGCCACAAGAAAGGGGTATGGAAGAAAACTGACACTTTGTTTTGTCTCAATTTTAAGTGAGCATGTCCATCAAGTTCCACAGCTGAAGGGTAAATAAGGGGTAACAGATCACATTGCAGCCCAACATTAAAAAAAGAAAACAGGATAAATCTACATGAATCTAGTCCCCATAATAAATTATTTCATCTCTAACTTTGGCAATAATGACAGTCTGAAGAAATATGACAAACCTTGAAGATAAATAATTAATGTGAGAAAATGGCTGCTTTTTCACCATGACAAGCCTGAGTGAATTTAGTAATCTCGAAGGGCTTTTAGTCTTTAAACACTCTGATGTTTTTGTTTTTGTTTCTTAATTTAATGACTCAGTCATAAAGCTGGACTCTCTCATGGACCTTCGCAAGTAAACTACTTTCCTAAATGCATATTTTCTCTACCAGTGAGTGGTACTATCAAACCTACTTTTCTAAATTACTTTTTAGATGCACTTAAATTCTAGTTTCCATAATCAAGAATACTATCATTTTCTATATATCACCATGCACTGCAGGGCTCCCTATAGATGCACAAAGCTGCTTCTTAGTAAACATTCATGCCTTACTAATAGATTTATCAACTGATTGAAGCCAGAGACAAAAAATGTGTCAGGAACAAATGCTAAGCATTTTATATAACTAATCTCATTTAATCCTCAAAATAACCCTACCAGGCAGGCAGTATCACCCTTTTATATGTAAGAAGTGCTGCTGGAAGACACTAGTTGGCCAGGTTCCAGTACATAATAACTATACTCTCCACTTCATTATATTACTAACTGGTTTTAGGAAAATTCTTTGCCTTTTCTTTTATTCTTTCTGTTTTCCTCTTTCTTAATTTGCTTGTGTGTTTCTATCTTTCAGCTTTTATTATCACTTAAAATAAGTCTGATGGGGAAAGAGAATTACACGAACACCACAAAATAATTGTCATTCCATCTTGTCATCCAATCCTTATTAATCTGCATACATATATCCTTCAGAGTTATATTTTAGGAACTTATTAATAGGTAAACAATGGTGTTTTCTTAATTTTCTTCTATTTCTTACTGAGACTGAAGAATTTTTTCCAAAAGTTGTTTCACTGTTTATAATTTTCCATATGTAAAGTGCCTGTCAAATCTTTCGACAATTTATCCAGTGGGTGCTTGGTTAAGTAAATCTCACCGTTAATTATGCAAAAAAAAAAAGTTCTGACATCTGAGGATTATCATGAGTTAAATGAAAGGCGCTAGAACATCTTACTCCCCTATCCCGTTTTTTTTTTTGCACCTCCACCTAAAACAAAGGAGTTCTATTCTTTCAATAAGCAAATATTTATTGACTATTAAGTTAGGCATTGTGGAAAGCATCTTTATACTTTTAACATGGTCTTACTGTACCTAACTAGAGGGATTTGTCTTTATAAAATGTGACATTTGTCAGGTACAAAAATAAGATAAAATTTCTAATTGCAGGAATCTTATAAAATACCACACAGAAGACTATAAACACAAAAGTTGAAAAGAATAAATCCTTTAAAAGAGATACAAAGTAAAGCGAAGTAAAAAGAGAAATTTGAGAACTTACAGTTGAGGATAAAAATATCCTTTATTAGGCACATTATGTAGGTAGGCACATGGCAGCAAAGACTCTATTTACAAAAATCAAGGATTTATATCAGAGAATGTTCTCCTAAACATACTACCTTTTTTCCCACCCATCTCTGAGATTTTAATACCTTTTTTATTCCCTTTACCAAGAATATCTTTCTAATTCATCCTTTAAAATTCAACTCCTCTATGGTTTCCTTGATCTTCCCCCAATACAGTCCCACTTCCTGTGCCTTACACAAATATCCATTGTTTCACTTAGCATCTACAGAGAGCTATTTTTAATTATTTACTTATTAATCAGGTAAGTTTTACCTGAATGCAAAGAATTTATGACCATAATTTTTTTACCTGTGTATATTACAAGGCCCTCAAAAATCACATTTGCCATCTGACAAAGTATAATTTATACATATAGTTATAAATAAAGAAAAATAGACTCTGGATAAGATAATGTAAACATAAAATCAACTTTGAGACTAAAAAGAGCAGTTCAAACAATTGTCACTCAGAGTTTACCTACAGTCCTTCATCCTTTTTAAAGTAAGTTAACTGGCAAGATTCAAAAATACTACACTTGGTTCTTCCAAAACTAATCATGATTTAATATGTTTTCAAAGGCAAGTAGAAAAGGAAAGAATTCTACCTAACAAGGTAAATATTTATCATTAGAACCTCAGTTATCAATCATGACCATAAAGCTCTCAAAATTCTATTTCAAAGGAAGATACACAATTATGACTGGATCTAACTCTTAAAACAGAAAATCAATTTTCAATATCAAATTATGAATTAATTAGACCATGTCTCCAGCTTCCTTTTGTAGCAGAAAATGCTAGCTGTTCTCTAACGTCCATTTCTCTTCTTTTATAAAATTTCTAATTGTAGCTGAGCATGTTTGTCCAGCTAGATAACACATTTCCCAACATTCCCTTTCCAGCGCAGTACATTCCAGTGACTAAATTCTCATCCATAAAACATGAGTCAAAGTGATATGTGCCACTTCCAGATGATGCTCCCAAAGAATCGGCACTCCCATTGTTCCTTCTCCCTTGCCCCTGGCTGGTGAAAGCAGCCATGTTCAACCGAGAAACCATCTTCAGCATATGAAAACCAAATATTAAGCCGAAGTCACTTATAAACCTGAAGAGTTTCCCTCTATATTAATATAAAAGGAAAATAAACACTTGTTATCATTAACAATAACAGAATTTCTCAGAGCAGTTTAGCCTTTACTGTAATCCAAACAGCTCCTGACATGTACCAACTAAAGGAAATAAAAGGAGTTTAAAAACAGTCTACTTTGCATTCTTTTCCCCATTTCTTCCTTTTCTTAGGATATTTAATCTAATAAAGGTAACAGAGCATGTACACTCCTAAGCTGGAAAGTCTTAGTTAAAAATGAGCTGAAGCAGTCAAGTCATCCATTATTGTTTCACCAATCTCTTTTTCTTTTGCTTCTGGCCCTCAAAACAGCAGAATCTCTTCCTACTTTCTAACTTCTACACATTATCTTTGAGAATTACTGACTGAAAGAGAGATCCTTTTACAGGTCTGGAAGTTCTGACAATCACTATTGTGATATACAATTCAAATTTCTTATTAGAATATAAAAATGTCATACATATAATTCTTGGGTACCTACCAAGACAATAGTTTCCCAAAGTAAAACAGGACTATACAAACAACAAAGAAAGGGGGAAAAGGATTATGTACTTAGACATAATGACACCACTGTCTCACATCATCCTACAAGGGGCTCTCTCTTCCAAACTAAAAGGTATATAGTTGTTATTCCTAGTTATTAGATACAAAATAACACAAAGCTTTTTTTTTTATAGTATTCTAAACAATTTTTAAAAATTACAGACATGAATAAGTGCATATTTCTGATGGAAAGTTAATAGGTCATCTTCATTTCCCCGACATTCATGTTACATAGGTCCAATTATAAAGAGTCTCAGGAAGGCACTGCCAACTGTACCCTTAGGTCTGCCACATTTTCTGGAAGGTTACCAAGGAGATGCCTGAGTCATTCTCTTAAAGACTCAAAAACCCAAAGATCAAAATTCAAAACTGAAATTTTTGTATAAGTAAGCACTAGTGCCCTGGTTTTCTCACTCTGCAAAACTTAAAAAACTGAAAACACTACCCATCACTCATACTGTCTCTAACACAAAATGGATTACACCATGCAACTTGAAGCATATATAACAAAGTTTAATTTTGTGGAATTTACTTTTCTGTTTTGGAAAAAAACTAAAATGACAGGGGGAAAAAATAAAGCACTGATTTACTCTGTAGACTGTAGGACAATCTGAGAAAGAACACTGAGGAGTAATTTTTAGTCTTGGGCTCTCCAAAGAACATAACAAGGTCAAAAGGGCAAGAATTTTAAAAGAGAAACTCTACTAATAGATAAGGAATTTCTAGGTACTCTTTGAAACTGAGATGGACAATGCTCTCCAGAGCTACTCGATATTTTTATAAACCACTGTTAAAACATTACCGAATTTTTATCTATAACATACCCCACAACTGTTAGGAATTCAGAAGCAAGAACTTTATTCTCAAACCTCCTTCTACATGCAACTCCCTTTAAAACCTGGTTTGCCAATGTATGAATTTTCCATATACCTCAAAACTTAAAAACAAAAATTATAATAGAAACCTTTCTGAACCAAATCATACACCTCTTTGCCTTCTTAAACAAATAAAACCTACTTAAATATTCTCTACAATTCAGAATCATTAATAAGATCATCAATTACCATAATGAACATGCTATAAATACTGAGTTGACTCTAGGAATGATTCTCAAACCAAATAACCCCAAAACTAAGTTTTTAAATTCTTCTTCTAACACTTGAAATTTGACCCCTCTTCAACTATCGAGATGCTAGCCATCATTTCTTGCCCCAATCATACGTATTTTTCTAGTAGCATTTCTCCTGTCCCAATATGCTACTTCTTATCTATTATAATCTGCAAAAACAAGTATTGATATGTCAGAACTAGAAAAAGTTCTCAGGTAAGGGCAAAATTCATATACAAAAAAATAAAATATGCAAACTTTTATAAGTGGATTCACTCAAAAAAGATCCAAAGATGAAAAAATTTCTGAAAATGGAAGAAATGGAAAAGGAAGACAATGCTAAAGAAAAGCCAATAATATCTTAACATTCGATTTCTATTTCTTAGATTTATTTTTATAAAGCCAATAATATTTAACCATTTGATTTCTATCTTTGCTTCCTTGATTTCTTCTTTACATGCCTCCACCAATTTTCAAGTTTAACTAGTTCAATACCAATATTTTGGCAATAACCTGACATTCTTTCTTGAACCTATTATGAAAATGATTTTTTAAAAAGCAGAATTACAACTGAAATACAATACTAATAACCAAGATTATACTTTTCATTGCAATCAGCACAAAGAATAGATTTAATAGAAAATGAGTTTACACTAATAATTGGGAAAAACATCCTTATGAGAAAAATATTTAATGTTACCAAAGAAACTAAACCCAAAAATTTTTACCTTTATTAGATAGTATTTATTAGGCTCCATCCTGACCAGAAAATGATTTGAATAACTTTTCAAAATTCCTCCACTAAAAAAAAAAGTCTATGTTAAAAAAAGTAAAACAATTTTGGTTTCAAATATTATAGAATACGTTATCTTGGCAACCTATTTTTCTCACTTCCAACTTCATACATGCTCTGTTTTCATGTCATTATGTCTCAAAGCAGATCAAAAATGGAAATGTAGACCTAGATCCTCTACCATAACATCCCTATTAACATTATGTCAGTATTGGGAAACTAGTAAAATAACACCTTAAGAAAATGTAACTGGTACCACAATTTTTCCCACAGTTCCTAAAAACAGTACATTTTTGTGGGAGCTACAAGAAACGCATCATATTCATGAATAAAAAAAACCTAACAGTATAAAGATGTAAACTCATTCTAATTTAGGTTTTTTGGGAGGTGGGGGGTAATTATGTTTACTTACTTATTTTCATTTTTAATGGAGGTACTGGGGATTGAACCCAGGATCTCATGCATGCTAAGCACTGCACTCTACCACTGAGCTATACCCTACCCCCTAACTTAGGTTTAATGAAATTCTAAACAAAACTTCAAATAGTTGACATTTTAAAAATATTGCCAAATATATTGCAAAAGCAGAGAAAACTAGTTTAGAAAATTGTGAAAAGGAATTCTATGTATTGCCCCTCTATATGTTTATATAGTCTATAACACTATAGCAAATAAAACTGCAGGACTTCTATATAAGTAATGCCCAGTTACAGTGGTCATTAACATGCTTTTAGACTTTATATTACATATTCCTGTGAGAAGCTGATGAAAACTGTAACCCTCTGGCCAGAAAAACATCCACATATGCACACTCACATAAAACTGTGTTAATCAAGGAATCCACCGAACCTTTAAAGCCTATCTATAAAACCCCCAAAGGCCAATGGGCCTCAAGTTAAACATCCTTAGAAAATGAAACAGAACTGATAGCTCAAACTGATGATCAAAAGAAGCAACTCAAAGCAGTAAGAAATGGATCATCAACATAAAATTCTAAGGAAGTTACACATTTGGAAAAGACAGAAACTAGCAATCCATCTTTACACAATATCAAAATAAACTCCATGGAGATTAAAAGGTCCTTTTAAAGGGAATTAAACCATTAGAAAAAATAAACAAAACAGATGAACATTTAGTTCATCTTACAACAGGTAATTCTTTTTTTTTTAATGCAGAGAAGTCCTAGGAGAAATCACAAATGAAAAAGCAGTGCATTTGACTACATAAAAATGTAACAATTCTGAATATATAAAACCAAAAGCAATTTTTAAAAAATTTAACCAAATAAACCTGTAAAAATATGAAAAGCAAAAGGCTAATATCCATATAGCTGTTAGAAAGAAAAACATTAACATTCACCACAGAAAAACACACAAAATAACCTCAAACAGCAAAGTCACAAAAAATAAGAAAGTTGCATGTATATTAAAAAGTTCAACTTCACTAGTTATCAGAAAACAGAAGTTAATGAGCTATTTCTCGACCATCAAATTGATGGTAGTATGGAAAGTGCTTTTTTTAAAAAACTGAGTTCTTACCAATTTTGTAAATTACTTTAAAAGCCCTTTGAAACAGTAATTTCGAAGAAATATTATGAAATGCAGATCATAACTCATGTACAAGGATATTCACTGTAGCATAATTTGTAATAGAGAAATGGGCAACAAAAATGGTCAATAAAAAAGAAAGGTTTAGTAAGTCTCAGTACATTCTTAATAAGATAACAATATTATGCAGCCATTCAAAATGTATTTCAAGAATATTTGATAATTTGGGATATTTTCAGAAAATAAGTATTACATAATCATTAAGAAACATATTTCGAAAGAATAATAAAATGGATAAATATCCACAATATAATACTAAGTTAAAGGGGCAGGAATAAAATTATGATCCAAACAATAAACCAATTGATCAATCAATAAATAGAAAAAAAATCACAAAAATCACCAAATCATGTAGTGTGTTTATTTCTAATTAGTTTTCAACATTTTACAAATGTACTGTAATGAATAACTAAAAAAAAAGTTTAAAATATATATATATCATATTCAAATCACAATTTAAAGAAAAAAGAAATTTTAATGACTTTTGTCTAATCTTTGAAATAATGAATTATTCAAACCTTTTTCCCTAAACCAAATTTTATGTTTAAAATTTACAATCTAAAGATTTTAAATGACCTTCAGTAACTCAATATTCATTCCATAACCTAGTATTAATATTTATATATGCTACATGTGTCAAAATTTTGTGATATCGTAACTACTAAACTAAAATTCCAAAACACGTTTGTTATTGAGAGTACCAATGAACAAACAGTAGATGTTCAGACAATTCATTAATGTTAGTTTTACGTTTACAGAACTATACTTGCTTTTCTAACAAATGTGGCAGCAAAATTGTCCTACCAATACATATTTACATAGTACATTATATTCTTCAGTTTTTGCAAGTGCCTCTGATGATCTGCAACATTAACCTAAAGGGCAATCATTTGTACATGCAAATAAAAACATACGCTTAAATATATAAACCAAAATATTTCACTTTTCTGGAAGTGCAGTTCAAAGTGCCCTATACCCTATGGTCAAATTTCTTTTCTTAACCTAAATATGTATGTGTATACATATACACACATGCACACACAGATACAGAAAATGCAACATATTTCCAACTCTAATAAAACACCTGTAATAATGTCTAGAGGGTGGAGGTGCGGGGTAACCACCCAGAATCATAAAGGGAAAAGATTACACAACTGCCCTCTAAATAGATTTCTGTGTAGAAGATTTCAGAGGTCCAGAAATTATATCAACAACAAATTCTCTGTTGAGAAAAAAAGAATTGTTTCTATCACTGCATTCTATTTCCCATGTGATGTCATTTTTTAAAAAATCCACCAACCAAAAATATTTCCTTCAATTTCACCTACTTAATACTTAACGGTACTTGCAAGCAATAAAATCTCTAAACCAGTCAAAATTATAAAGCCACAGCCACTTCTCCACTTGACAGGTGACTGACTTAAACCTAGAGCTAAATAACCAACCAAGAAAACAACTGTTGTATACACAAACCACAGATGAAGTTTATGACAACCAATCACAAGTTTTCAGCCCAGATGCACAATGGCAGAATTATAACAAATTGCATAAAATGTCTCCTAGAGGTCTGTTTATATAAGATTTAAATAAAGTGACTATCATTTTAAACTAAAATTATCAGTAGCATACTTACAACTACCTTTAAAAAAAAAAACTAAAACCAGGAACACACAATTTAAAAAATAGAACACAACTGTATCTTAATACACATGCATATATGGCAGTTTTTTAATCAACTGATTCTTTTATTGATGGTTGACGATTTCCTCATAAAGCCCTCAGTGTAATTGAGTTCTTTGTATAATTCTTCATCAGAAAAATTCACCAAGTTTGTGTTATATTTTACATCTCATTACAAAATGCTAAGAAAATTAGTTAAAAAGTCAAAGTAATGAAAATAATCTAACTGAAGCAGTAATAGACATGTGATGAAAGACAGAAAAAAACGTAAAACTCAGATGCAAGTAAGATCAGAGGTACACACTGATTAAAATTAAAACTCACTGAGAATCAATTATTTTAAAAAATAATAAAAAGCCAAGGAGACGGAGATTTCTCCTCAAACAACATTATATAGGTTCTTCCACTGCTCCCTCCCCCTCAATATTTCCAAAACTCAAATTGTTTTCACTTTGAAAACATTCCATAACAGAACTGGTAAAAATAGGGTTAAAAATGTATTTGCAAACATGCAGTTCAAATAAATGCACTTCCCGTGAGAACACCACTAGGTGCTGATCTTTATCTCCCTAAATATAAACTTGAATCCAGCAATACCCTAAAAGTGAAATTAAAATCGAGAACCACAAGTGGACAATCATTTTTACAGAAAATTAAGTCGACAGCTTCTCAGGGAATACAGGAAAAGAGTCTGAGGTCGCTACAGGTATACAACATAAAAGAAACATTTTCCTTGAAAAATGTGGGAATTTTAGGGTAACAAAATGAAACCCCTCAAGAATGAGTAAAATTAAATCTAGAACCCGAATGGCGTCCAACAAGAACATTAGATCTTGAAAATGAATATTGCGCTTGCGCAGCCACCGCCCCGCCAGCTGCACAACTGCAGCTAGAGCCCGACCCCGCAAGATCACGTGCTCCCATGCAGCGCCCGCCCGCAGCTCCGCAACCGCGCAGGCGCAAACACAACTCCCGCAGCCGCCATAATGCAGTCTTGACTCCTCAGAAATACAATAGTAATTTAAGAAAATGTGGTTATAACAGCCCCTGGGACTCACATATACCTTTTGGGGCGGGAGATGAAGGAGGGGGAACCAAGTTCCTTCCTACAGCGCCGTCCCGCGCAGCCGTCCCCGCCGCTGCCGCCTCACTCGCGCGCTTCAGCCGCCGCGCCGCCGCCGCCGCCGCTGCCGCCGCCGCCGCCTCCGCAGATTCAAAAACAAACCCGCTTCTCCCTTGCACGCGCCGGGGCCGTTATGCAAATTACTGTAGGCGGGACTCGGTGGTCGTACTATTGGCCACGCCCACCGCGCTTTCAACCAATAGGTTCACGGACTGGCCGGTCCCCATGCAAATCTTCTGGTTTTTTATTTGAATGAGAAAAATTGGCCCCGCCTCCTGCCGTGGAAAAGAGAAGGAAGTCTGAGGTGGTGGCGCTGCGCCTCTCAGTTGCGGCGCGAGGTGTGCTTTCTGAGTGGAGCTTTGCTCAGCCAGTGAGTAGCACTTTGTGAGCGCCCTCTATGAGCCTCAGGAAAGAAGGAAGGAAGGAAATAGGTGGGTGAAAGTTAAAAAGCTGAGGGAAAGATTTTCGAAAAAGGCTGGAGCGTGTTGATTTGCTTATCATTTGTATTAAAAACTCACAAAATATACTTTAAATTGCGTTAAGTCATGAGGGGAGGGCGCAAACACATCTTGTCCCTTCAGTCGCTCTGCGCCGGAGCAAGCTCTTCCAGTCATACCCTTTCTTCGGAATTCGTATTCCTGCTGTTCAGTTTTATATTGGGAGCCAACCCCTAATGCAGTGCACAGGGTGTGGTGAAGACGCTGCCGCTCTGTTTGGTGGGAGACCCGGGTTCCCCGTCCGAGTACTCCTGCTTACTAGCCTGGTCCTTGGAATAAGTGTGTTACTCAGTTTTCTCATCTCTAAAATGGTGACAGTGCCTGTCTTTCAAGTCGGTTCCGAGGGCTAAATGATAGGACACAAGTAAATGTGTTTTGCAAAGCAAAAGCGGCTTGACAAATAGATGATGAGGTTTGGTTGTTACTGTTTTTAAATATAATTTTTCCCTTAAATTAATCTATTCATTCAATATTTATTTAGCAATTCCTGTGCTCCAGACCTATACTAGGTGCCTGTCCTCAAGAAATCTATCCTACAGTGGCGGACACAGGACAGAAACAGGAAATGTTTGTAAGTAAAAAGAAATTAGCGCAGGGTGGTTAATACTTATTTTTATAATTTGGTTCTTTCAATTTAGTTAAAATACTGTGCGGTTTTTAGAGGATCACCTAATCCAGGCTTGGAGAATGAGTAATACCTTCCTAAAGAGTTCATCTCTATCTTAAGAAGTGATTTCTTGCCTAAAAACTGGACTTCATTGTGAGAGCAATGACGAATCACTTAAAAGGTTTTAAGTTTGGAAATTACACAATTAGATTTGCATTGCTTAATTGCTAAGCTTTATAAATTCCTTAGCATAGAGCATAGTACGTGGGTCCTCAATAAACTACAGATAGAGGCTCTATTATAACAAATAATGTATTATAATTTATTTAGTACATAGTGCTTAATATAAAATAGATGCTCAGTAAGTTATAAATAATATTAATACTGAAAGTTCCATTCTGTAATAAGAGAAATAGGTTTGGAATAATACAGTAATAGATAGAGTTTATTAAGTTTGGCTTCTGTAAGCAAATAAAAAGGAATTATTTTTATAATAGTTCACTCTCAAACATCTTGGCTAATGGCAAAGGGAAAATAATTCATCATTAACTCACCAACTGATCAGGTTCCTTAGATATGCTCATACTTTAGACTTGCCTCCCTAAAACTCCAATTAGACAGTTTTATTATATTTGAATCTCCCCAAATGTCCTCAACCACACATTTCCAGTCTCATTCTACCTCCTGATTGAGCTAACCATTCAAAGTTTCATTCAACAAGTACAGTCTTTGTTATTTACTCACACACTATTCTAAGCACTAGAGATGCCCAGAGGAAATGACATTGCCTCTAACAGAGAAAGGATCATATGTACAGATAAACATTATGAGATCATTACTATCATGGAAGTAGATACTAAGTATAAAAGAAATATGAAATAAGAGAATCTAAATCTTATAGAATATGCAAAAATTTCATAGAAGTAATACTTGATCTGACTCATAATATATATCTTAAAGCGGCTATCAGAATAGGTACAAAAGAAAGAGAATTCAAGTTAGATAAAACAGAAATTAAAAGACACTGGAGAATGAAAAAGATATGGCTTCGATCTATATGTAGGATGATGTTCAAAATATTTATCAATCCTTGTGGTACCAAGCACTGACCAATTAGAATAGAAAACTACGTTGTCAGATATTAATCCTCTACTTGCAGAATTGTGGAGAGGTCCAAGTTTTCTTCAGCTGGGGACTAAGACAGACTGGCCGGTAGGAGGGATTTTCAGTATGGGGCAACTACTTAACAATCAGTATTGAAGGATTTCCATATTTTACCTACCATGGTGGCCTTATTTATACATACAGGCTGAATATTATTCTAGAAAAAAGTGCTAGAATAAAGCGAGATCACAGGAAAAAAAATCCAAAAAACAGAAAGCAAAAAAAAAACAAAAAAACCCTAAAATAATAAACGTTTTTAAATGAATTTCAGTTGTAGCAATTGAGCAGCAATTTTTGAAATAGAACTTTTGAAAAACAGAATAAACTTAAAAAAGAAACAACTGAAGAGGAAAACTGAAGTTTCTAAGGGCTATTAAGTGCTATAATATAAGAGACAGTCAAATTTAGTGCCTGAAGGCTTACTACCTGAATTAAAATCTCTACTTTTTAATTTCTGCATGTTCTAAACTTCTCTGTGCATATGTTTCCAGAAATATAAAATGGGCATAATAAAAGTAGCCCCTATTTGGTGAGGTTTTTTACAAAGGTTAAATTCTGGTAAAACACTTCGAGAAATATTGGGTGTATAGTAATATCTTGATAAATGTTGGCTAATGGTAATCATAGTAGTAATAGTAGTAGTTCGAGTAGTACTTATCAGAGTAGTAACAGTACAGAGATCATCTTGAGCAGTTTCTATCTACACATCCTATACTACCATTAAGAAAGACTATGAATTAAGCACAGTCTGGTAATTCTTATTATTATCCTGCAGTTTTCAAAGAAGTTTACTGAAGTGTTAACTAGGCAAACCTGGGAAAACTCAAGAAACAACTTCTTGGGAAAAGGAAATGTGGTAAACAATTCTAAGCTGATCTCCACAGCTTTGTGTTCACACCCTGTATAATAATCTCTCCTTGCGTATGAGTAGAACCTATAACTCACTTCTAGCCAATAGAATACGACAAAGGTGAATGAATTTTTCAGATGTAATTAAGTTCCCAAATAAATTGAGTTTTAATTAACCAAAAGAGGATAATCTTTGGTAAACCTGACTTAATCTGGAAAAAGCCCTTGAAAAAGGAACTGGACCTTCCCTAAAGAGAGAGATTCTCTGCTGGTTTGATGAAGTAAGCAGCCATGCGGATGAAGCCGACATGGAAAGTTACTACAAGTGGTCTATAGAGTCTTTGTACAGCCTCTAGAACCTGAGGGTGGGTGTTAGCCAACAACCAGCAAAAAAGCCAAGACCCTCAATCATATAACCATAAGGAAATAAATTCTATCAACAAATGAAATGAGGTTGGGATAGATTCTTTACCAATAAAACTCTCAGTTGAAAATGCAGCCCAAATAACACATTGGTTATAGCCTTGTGAGACTCTGAGCAGAGGATATATCTAGGTCAGACCCAAACTCCTGACCCACAAAAACTGAGATAATAAATACATGCTGCTTTAAGTTACTAAACTTGTGGCACTATGTTACTTGGCAATAGAAAACTAATACAGGAAGTCATAAAGAAGGGAAGGGGTACCTAAAAGTCTTCCAAGGTAGTTAGGTGACCTAAATGGATAAAATGGGTCCTAAGTAGAAGGTATTACCTGGCACTCAGTAAAAATGATAGAACTAGTACTATAATTATAACTGAACAAGAGGGGCCTCTGTTTTGGGTTCTCATATTTTAGAGGGCACCTATGTATCATAAACATACATACAAACACATTTAAAAGAACACATGGATGCCTTTGTCATTCAGAATATGACAGTCAGCACTACCATAAGGGAAATTGTGATCTTAAACATCTGCTTTCCTAATATTTCTCAAGGCCTTAAGGGAGTGCTTCTCCATATTTCTTGCTCTATGGCCTCGAAACAAAGGGATACTGTCAGGATGCTGTGAAAGTCAGTGAGTTCAGAAACACACACAGCTTCAGAGTATATAAATATTTGAGCAGCAAAGTAACTTAAGTAAGAAAAAACTTAAATTAACTTCTCAGGTGCTTCTTTTCAGTTGGTATAGACTCCATAGATTTTTGCATAACAAAGTCATTTGCTAGTAATGTCAAACCTCCATTTTCTTGCTTTTTTAAATGTTCCAGTCTGTGAATCTGTAGGTACTCAGAATTTACTGCAGTATTCCAAATGTTTGTATGTAGCATCTGGAAAAAAATTAATATTAAATCATCCATATTACTCTTATATTTATATACTATACATGTAGATATTGATGAAACATAAATGAAAATTTATGTTCAATTTTTAAGTTAGCAATTAAATTACATTGAGTTCTAGAATTATAAATAATTTTATTTTAGTAAAAATAATTCATTCCTGAATAATGGGTCAAAGGAGAAATCAAAACAGAAATAAAAAATACATTGAAACAAATGAAAATAGAAATACAATATACCAAAACTTATGGGATGCAGCAAAAGCAGTTTCTAAGAGGGAAGTTCATAGCTATAAATACCTATAACAAGAAGCAAGAAAAATTTCATACAACCTAACTTTACACATCAAGGAACTAGAAAAAGAAGAACAAACAAAACCCAAAGTTAGGGGAAGGAAGGTAACAAAGATCACAGCAAAAATAATTGAAATAGAGGCTAACAAGGCAATTTAAAAGATCAATGAAACTAAGAGGTGGTTTTTTGAAAAGATAAACAAAATTGACAAACCTTTATCTAGGCTCACCAAGAGAAAATGAGAACAATTATACACCAACAAATTGGACAACCTGGAAGAAATGAATAAATTCCTAGTAGCATACAACCTACCAAGACTGAATCATGAAGAAAGAGAAAACCTAAACACACCAATTAACTAGGAATTTCTTAAAGCAGATTCTTTCTAGTTCTTTTTTATACATGTTAAGCAATATTCTTGCTTAATTATATTGAACTGAAGAATATAGAATAATTGGGAAAAGTATAAAATATCTGGAATAAAATTGCAGAGTCCAATGTCCACAGCACCAAAATGGTCTCAATGAAAGAGCTATATAAAAATGACATCAAAACAACTTGTACCTAATTTTCATATCCCAGGTTTCATTAAATGTGTTTGGATAAAATCACTTTTGGAAAATTAATTCTAGAAATCAATCTCCCTAATTCCTCTCTGTAGAATTATAGTGTTTTCAGTCATAGTACAAATTTTAAAATTACAATACTTTTTTTAATGGAAGGAACACTGTGATAAATGAAAGTAGCTGCTCACGGTCTGAGAATAACAAAGATAACTGGGATTTCAGCTGCCTCAGACCCAGGTTGACTGCACTAGTAACTGAGAGGGTCAGTATATTACACATGGCACATCAATGAACCTTAGTACATCATCGTACCTTGCTACATAAGTTAGGAAACTCTAGTCTACAAGACCCAAATTAATATTTTTTCTAAGAAAGTGAAGACTTGTATTTAAGGTTTGTAGGAGAAGAAAGGAACAAACTAGAGGGGAAAAAACCAAGATTTTTCAGGATGTTAAAGAGGATAATACATAAATTCAACAAGAAAGTATTTTTCAGAAAGGGGAAGGAATGAAGAAAATTAATATGCCTTTTACTAGGCCCTATATTTGGATGCCTTTAAAAATTATAACAAATAATATGTAGTAGATATTATCCTAATTTAAAATAAAGAATATTCTGTTTACAAGGTAAAATAACCTAAGCATTAGTGTGGTAATTTGAACCTGTATTACTATCAGGTTGAATTATAGATATTAAGCTCAAAGCCATCCAGTCATATTCCCTTCTAATGAAAGTTCCTGTAGTTCACAAAAGTTGTTTTTGTCTGTCCATAGTCATTCCTCCTTCTTCTGGTAAGACAAGTGCATCATTCTGGGTTCAGTGAAGGGAGAATCATTAATAAGTGTTAGGATAACAATTGGTCACAAGCTTGCAAATGGTATTTATAACAATTCATCACATGGTTGCAAGTGTTATTTATAACTGTATTCTACTACTCATTACATGTTATCGTTGCCCTCAAATGGTTGTGTTTTCTTACCTAATGTGAATGATCCAAACTTTCATTTTTGAAGGGTTTGTGCCATTAATGGTCCTGATTTTACTGGTTTGTTGTAGCATTCCATTAATTTTATCATAGGATATGGGTGAAGTAAGAGGCACCCCCCAGAGCATCTGCTGTGTTTCAGACATACTTCTCTTATGTCCGTTATGTAACAGCTACAACCCTAATTTCTCCTTAATAGTATCAATTACCCAAACCAGTACAGTATATTTCACTGGCATGAGTTGGCCAAAAAGCCAGGTAATTTCTAGCTTAATGGAATCAGTCTTCCCTTGGGAACCACTATCTCCAGACCAGCAGAGCCCAAAGTTGTGGGACAAGAAACAAAAAATTCACTAGTGGAACATTCAGTGTAATTACAAAAGGAGGCACTCCCATATCCTTGATTTTGAGACTCATGAATCTTACTTTTGTCATTAAATCATAGTATATATCACAAACTAGAGGACATTATCTCAGCCTCACAAAGTGTTGCCACCCAGTTGGCATCATAATGAAACCTTCAAAAGGCCATTCTTAGTTTCTACATTTAGCTCAGAGAGCTAAAAAGAATGTCGTCCTTACAGCAAGATAAATTAGCGGGGCAAATTTATGACTTTTCTTGAATCCATTTGCAAACTGCAGTTACAAGGCAAAGAACTAACCTGAAATCTGGAGAGACAGAGAAAAATAAGGTCTAAGCCCTTTTTTTTTTACCTTGGGCAGATGCTTCCAGATGCCATATAAATCAGTAAGAAGATATAGCTTGGAGTTTTTTTTTTTTTTTTTTACCAAATTATGGGCTAAAATAAGTGTGAGGCTCCTGACAGACATAGACATACAAGGAACTGCACACTCTTTCAGGCTTTTCCTCCAGGAATCCAACCAGGCTGTCACAAGAAAGAGTGGGGAGAGTCCTGAGAAAGATTGCTTGACAGTGCTGGCTGGGAGAGGGGAGCACAGCCATGCTGAAACCCTTCTCTCCTATCTCCTCTGTGAAACAAAAACCTTAATTTGCAGAGGAGAAAGCAACAAAAACTAACTGTAGGACAAAAAGAATGCTCTATCCCTATAGGAGGAAAAGTCGCATATCCAAAAAGCTCAGAGAATCAAATAGGATAAGTACAAAAACCCTACACCTTAAGCATATCATGCTGAAATAGCTGCAAACCAAAGGCAAACAAAAATTTTGCAGGCACCCAGAGAAAAAAAGATACATTACCTATAGAGGGACAAGGCTTAGAATTATATGTCTCATTCAAAAACTGTGCAAGCAAGCAGACAATAAAGTGACATTTTTCAAGTGTTGGAAGACAAAAAATTAACCCATAATTCTATATCTGGCAAAAGCTTTCTTTAAAATGAAGAAGAAATAAAAATGTTCTCAGACATCAGGACTGAGGGAATACATTGTCAGTAGAACTACTCTAAGAGAAATGTTAAAGTTCCTTAGGGAGAAAGAATATTATGTAGGTCAGAAACATGGACCAACATAAAGGAATAAAGAGTATCAGATAACTATGTAAGTTAAAAAGCTAACACTCTAAATTTTCTTAGAAACAATGAGCAGTACATATACCTAAATTTTAAAAAATATGAGCAGTGTGTTGCGTATATGTATTTACATGCAGTATGTTGTATATGTGCAGTCAAATTGTAAAAATTCTGCCTAATAAAACTGAAAAATAAAAATAGAGTAACAGAAATGGAATAAATGGAGGTAAAAGAAAATATTTTTAATTACTCTAAAAGATAACTTAATGCAAAGCACCATTTTACCATTTCATTAGGACAGTTGTTTTAAGTGATGGGGACATCGTAAGACTAGTGAATTCTATGAGTTGAGAATATCACTATACTTCATTTGCTGTAAAATGAGTTCCTTGGTTGGAAGTGATATTCTTTGGAATATTACAATTAAGCTTTCAATAAATCCATGGATTGTGGTAGTTTGGGCAGAAGTATTTTAGGCAGGAAAGGTAAATATGCTTCCAAATTATATTAGTCTGAAATAGAACTGAAATAGTCTATTTCAGTGAGAACAAAGTGTACCCCTTGAATGACAGAATTAATCTAATGTAATCATCCTGCTACCAAGGTTGGCATATGCTCCTGGAATCGTCCTAAAGCAGGAGGTTCATTGTTGGTCTCTGCTATTGTAGCTTGGACTCATTGCAATGGTTTTGGTCAGTGGAAATCCATGTTGCTAAGTCCATACATAACCTCCATCCCTGCCCACATGACCACTTTGTGCAAAAGTCCAGTTGGCAAGGGCAGAGATGTCTGAAGAAAAATGATGCATTTTTCTGACATTTACAGAACAGGTCACCTTTTCTACCTTACTATAAATATTGTCTTTTGCTGAGGTTGCTCTTTGGTGATATTCCCATGGGACACAAATATCTCCATATTTTGTGCTCATTTAGAGAGCTCCCTCCACACAGTTCTACCCCAGACCACTATGTCATCAATCTTCCAATTCTGTTTAATCTGACCAGCCAGCCAGATGTCAGCAAATGCCCTTGAATAAATATAAATCTATACTTCTGTCCAACTCTTTGGTATCAGTACAGTAGACAGCTAAATGTACCACTTGAAATTCTGCCCAATGAGGTTTTTCCTTATTCAGTATTCTTCAGGTCTACCCCAGAGCAGAGCTGTGGTACTGCAGCCATCCAATTTCAGATGGTGCCAGCATATAATTCAGAACCATTTTTAAACCAGGCCCAAATTTTTTCTTAGCTATAGGAATTCCCAATGCATTCAAAGGTGCAAGAGAGAGAAGAGGCAGGAGAATGTAGCAGGTGATGGAACCAGACTCACACAACTTACTACTTTCTATAGGAATTTCTCAAGGCCAATGTAGATTAATGATAGTGTGCGGCTTGTGTGCTCAATGTTATGGTTTTGTATACCATACAATACTCAGTTCATGATGGGCAGCTGAGGTCACATGGTAACTTGGTGGCTTATGGTCAAGCTATCAGTCTGTGTTAGAGCCAACAGGGGGACAGAGCTATTTCTCAAAGGACAGTAGTCATCTGCAGAAGATGGTGGAGCTTTGCTTCAGAATCCTATGGGACCCTGTCAAAGGCTCCATACAGTGTCCCTATCTACCAAGCACAAGCACAATCATATCTTCTGAGTTATATGGCCCAAATGATAGAAAAGATTGTGCAGCACCCTAGATCTGATGCTGAGATTCCTCCAGGATCCACACCAAACCAGCAGCCTTTTGGGTTACCCAGTAGGTGGATCAGAGTAGTAGTTTATGTCGTCTCTAAAATCCAAAGAGGCTCCATAGGCATTGTGACCCTTTTTTACTGGTAGGCAGGATCAGATGGAACAACTTGTACTTCATGGGAAGGAATACCTTCCAAGTCTTCCAAGTCCATATCCTTGGTCATTGGAACCTAAAAGCAACCAATTCAGGAAAGGTCATTACTGGTTCGTCAGACAAGAGAAGAGACAGAATACATGAGGCTATTTCTGATGCAAAAGATGCTTGACAAAATTTGGGATTTTAGTCTCACTGGAGTCTCCTCTATGTTCCCACCACAATTCTCTCACTTATTCTCAATCAATGTTCTAACATTAATATATGAGGCCATTTGATATTATAAGTTCAATTTTCATTGTAACCTAGACATCCACATAACTAGACTTTGGGCTTAGCTGCAGCTAAAAGAGATAAAGGTTTATTTTAGGGCACTCGTAGAAGCCCTCTGATTCCTTATCCAGATTGAAAGATAGAAATTTAAAGCTCTGAACTCATTATTTTCTTTCTTCAAGTTGTGCAGTGCATCTGAAAGCAATCAATAACCGCTACTGTTTTTCCTCTAAGATAATCTATGGTAACAGCTATTCCTATAGGTAATTGATTGCTGGTGACCATGTGTTATAATTTTAAGTAACTATTTTGCCACTTTAGGCTACCTTTTTACTACTGGCAACAGGGTCATTAATCCTAAATTTAGACAGATCAGAGAATCAGTTCTAAAGTCCCATTGTCATGTTTCTGTCCCCTGTACCAACTTTCGGTATCAATAACAATATCAGCTAGGGTTTAGTAAAAGGAGCAGAGATCATAATGAGTCTTATGAAATAAGAGGTACAGGATTTAAACCTTCTATACCTATAGTAGGAGCTGAGGTAATAACAGCCAGAAAAGTCTAGTTGAAGGAACAGGGAAGGAGTCACCAACTAATTAATCCAAAAGTCAAGCCTATATAGCTGCCTAAGTGCAATTTGCAAAGAGAAAGATATTGTCTCTGTATAGTTAGTTATTGCCTCTGTGTCCAAACAAGTGTCTTGCTCATCAACAGATTTGGCAGATAGGAAGACAAGCTGGAGGTGAAGTGAAGGAGAGTGAGGACAGTCTAGAAGTTGCCAAGTACCTCTTTGCCTGTTCATCACCACATTTGACGAGGATGACCTTCAGAGAGTAACGACCAGTGTTTCACTTTAGGCTTCTAAAGTACATTTTAAAAGATATTAATAAAAAAAGAGACCTATATTTAAAACCATTTTTGTCAGCATGCTTGAATAATAGGCAAGATAAAGTCTATGAGTTTTAGCTTAAGATGGACATAAGAGGGTATATATGCCATGAGTGGGTATTGCTGGGTGGGTGAAGAATGGAGACACAATATACTATATTTCAAGAAACAAAAATCACATTGACATCAGACTTCTCCTCTGTTTTATTAAATACCAAATACTTAATTGAAAAATATCATTAGAGTTTTGAGAGGGCAAGGAAATGACATCAGAACTTATGTTTAAATTGCCTTTAATGTAGAAAAGTAACAAACTTATTCTTAGATATGCAAAGGTTCAGAAAAATACATGACCTATCTACTCTGTTAGAAAAGCTGCCGATACCTATGGGTCTATTTACCCAAGAGATTAATCAAAATTAATACCTCCAGAAATAGAAAGTTTGGGTATTAATTAAAAAGACTTGTTTAAAATAACTATTGATAGGCACAGCACACACCTCCCAACAAGAATTCTGAGAATAATAATTTAAGAAGCCACATTGAATTGACTTTACCACACTAATGATCTTACAAGAATGGAAAAGTATGAATGCCTCCTTGTCGAAGAAAATTGGACAAAATTTAAAAGCAAACAGTCTCATTATGAATATTATTTTCCTTTAGGATTTGACAAAAAAAAATTTCTTAGGTAGCATCACCCTCAATCAAAATATAGATTTAATTTTAGAATTTCAATTAAATAATAAAACAATTATAAACTATCTAGTCCCAGGAAAGTTTCTGCTAGAAAATACATCAAAATAATGATGTCATTTTATTGAAGTGATGGAATTTTTTCTTTTTTGTTTTGAAGTATAGTTGATTTACAATGTTGTGTTAGTTTCTGATGTACAGCATAGTGGTTCAGTTTTACATATACACATGTTCTTTTTCATTATAGGTTATTACAAGATAGTAAGTATAGTTCCCTGTGCAATATCATATGACTGTGATGTTTATCTATTTTGTATATAGTAGATTGTATCTGCTAATTCCAAACTCCTAATTTATCCCGCCCCCCTTCTCCTTTGGTAGCATAGCTTTGTTTTCTATATCTGTGAGCCTGTCTCTGTTTTGTAAATAAGTTCATTTGTATCATTTTTTTTAGATTCCACATATAAGGGATGTCATATGACATTTATCTTTCTCTTTCTGACTTATTTCACCTAGTATGATCATCTCTGGGTCCATCCATGTGGCTGCAAATGGCATTATTTCATTCTTTTTTATTGCTGAATAGTATTCCACTGTGTGTGTGTGTGTGTGTGTGTGTGTGTGTGTGTTGTGTGTATATATGTATATATATATATACACAAACACTACATCTTCTTTATCCAATCATCTGTGGATGGACATTTAGGTTGTTTCCATGTCTTGGCTATTGTAAATAGTGCTGCTATAAACACTGGAGTGCATGTATTTTTTTTGAATTAAGAGTATTCTCTAGATATATGCTCAAGAGTGGGATTGCTGGATGATACGGTAAGTCTATTTTTAGTTTTTTAGGGAATCTCCATACTATTTTCCATAGTGGTGGCACCAAATTACATTCTCATCAACAGTATAGGAGGGTTCCCTTTTCTCCAAACCCTCTCTAGCATTTATTATTTGTGGACTTTTAAATGATGGTCATTCTGA
Organism: Camelus bactrianus; assembly: GCF_048773025.1. Taxonomy (NCBI): domain Eukaryota; kingdom Metazoa; phylum Chordata; class Mammalia; order Artiodactyla; family Camelidae; genus Camelus; species Camelus bactrianus. Next base: position 8,990,388 of record NC_133572.1, on the reverse strand, counting down.
CCCGTGTGAGGTGATACCTCATTGTAGTTTTGAATTACATTTCTCTGATAATTAACGATATTGAGCATCTTTTCAAGTGCCTATTGGCCGTATGTATGTCTTCTTTGGAGAAATGTCTATTTAGGTCTTCTGCCCATTTTTTGATTGGGTTGCTTGTTTCTTTGTTGTTGAGTTGATGAGCTGCTTGTATATGCTGGATTAAGCCCTTGTCAGTTGCATCATTTGCAAATATTTTCTCCCAATCTGTAGGTTGTATTTTCATTTTGTTTATGGTTTACTTTGCTGTGCGGAAGCTTATAAGTATGATTAGGTCCCATTTGTTTATTTTTGCTTTTATTTCTATTGCCCTGGGAGACTGATCTAGGAAAACTTTGGTAAGATTTATGTCAAAGAATGTTTTGCCTATGTTCTCTTTTAGGTGATTTATAGTGTACCATCTTATGTTTAAGTCTTTCAGCCATTTTGAGTTTATTTTTGTGTACGATGTGAGGGAGTATTCTAACATCACTGATTTACGTGCAGCTGTCCACCTTTCCAAAAACCACTTGCCAAAGAGACTGTCATTTCTCCATTGTATATTCTTGCCTCCTTTGTTGGCAATTAATTGGCTGTAGGTGTATGTGTTTGCAAGAAGTTTTTAAATTACAGATTCTATTTCACTCCTACTGAACATTCTGTTCAAATTATCTATTTCTTCTTGATTTAGTTTTGACAGACTGGAAACTTGGCTATTTCTTCTAGGTTGTCCAATTTGTTGACATAGAATTATTCATAGTATTTTCTTATGGTTTTTTGTATACCTGTGATATCAATTGTTATTTCTCTTCTTTCATTTGTTATTTTGTTTATTTGAGTCCTCTCTCTCTTCTTCTTGGTGAGCCTGGCCAGAGGTTTATTTTGTTTACTCTTTCAAAAAACCAGCCCTTCATTTTACTGATTTTTCTATTGTTTTTTAATCTCTATTTTATTAAATTCCTCTCTGATCTTTATTTCTTTACTTCTGCTGACTTTAGATTTTGTTTGTTCTTTCACTAACTTTTTCTGTGGTAGGTTAGATTGTGTATTTGAGGTTTTTCTTGTTTTTTGAGAAAGGCCTGTATCACTATGAACTTCCCTCTTAGGACTGCTTCTGCTGCATCCCATAGATTTTGTGTGGCTTTGTTTTCATTTTTATTTGTCTCAAGGCATTTTTAAATTTCCTCTTTGATTTCATTGTTGACTCATTGGTCTTTTAGTAGCAAGCTGTTTAGTCTCCATGCAATTGTTTTTTTCTCATTTCTCTTTCTGTGGTTACTTTCTAATTTCATGCTGTTGTGTTCAAAAAAGATGCTTGAAATAATTTCTATCCTCTTAAATTTATTGTGGCTTATTTTTTGTCCTAGTATGTGGTTTCTCCTAGAAATATTCCATGTGCACTTGAAAAGCATGCATATTCTGGTGTTTTGGGATGTAATGTCCTGAAAATATCAAGCCTAACTGTTCTATTGTGTCATTTAGAACCTCTGTTGCCTTATTGATTTTCTGTCTAGAAGATCTGTCCATTGATGTTAGTGGGATGTTAAAGTCTCCTACTATTATTGTATCCCCATCAGTTTCTCTCTTTATGTCTTTAAGTATCTGTTTTATATATTTAGGTGCTCTTATTTTGGGTGCAAATATATTAATGAGTGTAATATCCTCTTTTTGTATTGATCCTTTTATAATTATATAGGGTCCTTTTTTTATCTTTCTTTATGGCCTTTGTTTTAAAGTCTATTTTGTCTGGTGTAAGTATTGCTACCAATACTTTCTTGCCATTTCCATTTGCATGAAATGTCTTTTCCCATCCCTTCACTTTCAATTTATCTGTGTCCTTCACCCTAAAGTGGATCTCTTGTAGGTAACATATTGTAGGCTCTTGTTTTATTATCCAATCTGCCACCCTATGTCTTTTGATTGGAGCATTTAGTCCATTGATTTTAAGGTAATTATTGATAGATGTATATTTATTGCCATTTTAAATCTTGTTTTCCAGTTGATTTTGTATTTCTTCTTTGTTCCTTTCTTTTTCTTACTGTTTTTTTCTTTTGTGGTTTGATGGTTTACTCATGTATTATGCTTGAGTTTTCTTCTTTGTGGTTTTTGTGAATCTATTGTATGTTTTTGATGTGTATTTTCCCTGTTTTTCAAGTATGTTAACCCATTGCTATATCTACTTACATGATTGACAGTCATGTAGGTTTAAATCCACTCTTTAAAAAAAGGAAAACATTTACACTTTCTTACTCCTCTCCTCCATGTTTTATGATTTTGATGTCCTCTTTTACATCTTCCTGCTTATTCTTTTGCTGTTCATTGTGGTTATCGCATTTCTAGTTGTGATTTTCTCTTTTCTATAGATTCTTGCTCTTTTTCTATTTAGAGACCTTTCAATATTTCTTGTAGAATAGATTTAGTATTGCTGTATTCTTTTAGTTTTTGATTGAGAAATTCTTTATCTCTCCTTTTATATTAAATGATAACTTTGTGGGGTGGAGTACCCTAGGTTGCAGGTTTTTCCCCTACTAGGACTTTGAATATGCCACTCCCTTCTGGACTGCAGTGTTTCTGTAGATAAATCAGCTGATAACCTTATGGAGTTTTCCTTATAGCTAACTCCTTGTTTTTCTCTTGCTGCCTTTAGAATCAACTCTTTATCTTTAACTTTCACCATTTTAATTGTAATATGTCTTGGTGTAGGTCTCATTGGGTTCATTTTGTTTGGAACCCTCTGTTCTTCCTGTACCTGGATATCTCTTTCCTTCTTTGAGTTTGGGGAGTTTTCAGCAATAATTTCTTCAAATACATTTTTGATCTTCTTTTCTCTTTCTTCTGCTTCAGGGATCCCTATTATGTGTAGATTGGCATGCTTTATATTACTTCATAGATCTCTCATGTTGCTTTCTTTTCTTTTTTATTTGTCTTTCTGTCTGCTGTCCTGATTTGGTGATTTCCATTATTCTATCTTCCTGATCACTTATTCAGTCTTCTGCATTATTTAGTTTGCTATTTGTTGCCTTCAGCTCAGCTTTTGTCTTGGCAAGTGAGTTTTCTAATTTTAATGTACTCCTCTTTATACTTCCTAGTTCCTTGTTACAGTGATCTGCACTTATATCAATAGCCTTTCTTAATTCCTTCAGTATTTTTATTATCTCATTTTGAACTTGGGATCTAGTAGACTAGAGAGATCTGTTTCATTGTTTCTTCTTTCAGGGGATTTTTCTTGTCCTTTTAATTGGGAGTGATTCCTCTGCTTCTTCATGTTACTCATCTTTCTCAGACTCTATGAATTTAGGAGTAACAATTATCTACTCTGGTCTTGAAGGACTGTTTTTATGTGGGAGCATCTCTGTGTAGCCTACTTTAGCCTAATATTTTTGTGAGGGCTGTTTTTAGTATGAATGCCTGCCATGTCTTTCCTCTGTGTGTGCTGTCTGTCATTCCCTTGATCAAAATGTGATTGGTTGATTTTGTTATGACCAGAGCCTGCACTGGATGTTGAGCAGAGCTTCCTCTTTTCTCTGTGATTGTCACAGCCCTGTTGGGGGCTGAGTCTGCTCCCCAGTTGATGGAGTAGAGGCCCCCAGATCCATTTCTGCACTGTAGTGTGAGATAGGTGGGACTGGAGCACTTCCACTGGGAGAAGAGCTGAGTATACCTCCACAGAAGCTGTCCACTGGGAAGCACACTCTGTGGTACTACCTGTCACTCGTTGTGTGGGCTCACATAGTACACTGTTGTTTGCACTGTCCTTGGCCGCACCTCAGCTATGGGAATGCAGACAATCTGCCTAGATGTCCCTCATGTGCTGTGCTCAGAAAGCCACCAAGGTAGATCCACTGAAGTCAAGCACCAGGACTTACTGAAGTTGAGTGTAGTCACGCTCTTGGACACATTATGGTAGCTATAAAGTCAGCCTAGATCCCAGCGCTACCTCCACGTGCACATGCCTGCAAATCCTGAATCTGCTAATACCAGAACTGCCCCAGCTAGGCACCAGTAATCTGCTCAGATGTCCTGCATGCACTGAGCTTACAAAGGCACTAGAAACATAAATCTGCCAAAGCCTCCTGAGATACAGCTCAGATTTCAGCCCTGCCTCCTGGGGGCATCCCTCCAGCACTTGCAAGCTCCCAGAAGTTGTGGAGGTGGAGCTGCACAGGCTGTGAGCTCACCAAGGAGGAGGCTGCTATGGCAGCATCCTGCCCTTCCCTTCACATGCACACAATAACAATGGGGCTACTACAGTGCAGCCAAGCCCACAGGTGAACATGTTAAGAAAGAGGCTGCTATGTTGGAGTCTTGCCCCTCCCTTCCTGTGTGTTAACACTGAGGCTTTTATGGCAGACCTGGGCTCCATTGCACACACAACCCATACCACACTCCAGCCACTTCAAGCTGCACACAGCCAACCGCAGTCTTCTTCCCAGGTCTGTCTTCTGACGCATGAGTTTTAGTACCCAGCCCACATGTGCACCAGCAGGGGTGCATCTTGGACTGAGGAGTGCAGTGAGGTAGCAAGGACCTTTTGTGCTGGTGTCTCTCTGTTCTTCCCTCTGTAAATTGTTTTTTGCACTCTTCTCCGAGCTTCTGTAGGTCCCTATCTGTCACAGCTGACCTCCTCACTGGTGAAGGGGCTTCCCAAGGTGAGGGAACCTTCCCTCTTTCACAGCTCCCACCCAGGGGTGCAGGTCCTATCCCAATCCTTTTGTTTTTTCCTACTTAGTTATGTGGTGATCTTTCTTGTAATTTCGATTGTATGAGATCTTCTGCCAGAGTTCAGTAGGTATTCTGTGAGAATTATTGAACATGTAGATGTATTTTTCATGTATTTGTGGGAGGAGGTGAGCTCCACATCTTCTATTCTGCAACTTTGATCTCCCTCTGCAAGTGATGACATTTTGGTTGAGTTTTGTGTGTTTCTATGTGGAATTATTTTCCAAATTTTCTTTAATAAACAGTTATAAATTTGTTAATTGCAGGATTTCTGCTTCCAGATTAGATATAGTCAGTCTTACAATGCTTAGTCTCAGTCCTGTAGAGGAATGGGTATGTTATACACATAGAAGAGAATTTCAAATTTCACTCTCAAGATGGTTGTAATCTGAGGTGAACTCAAACAAAGGAAACTTATAATCTAAACCCAACAAAACATGATCCTAATTGGATCAAAGCAGTATCTCTCAGTTTATCTTCCTAACAGTGTAAAAGACACACACTCTCTGGAATAAAATAATATTTCAGTTCCCATATACAATGTTCAACATACAATGAAAAAATACAAGACATGCAAACAAGAAGAAAAATGTGACTTGTAAACAGGAAAAACATAGCCATTAGAAGCAGACCCATAGATTAACTAGATGTTAGAATTGGCAGACAAGAACCTTTAAATTACTATTATGAATGTGTTAAAGAAAACAGGGGGAAGGATACATAAAACAGTGAAAACTATAGAACTTAAACAATAAATATGAATCTCTTTTAAAAAAAGCAAATAGATATTCTAGAAGCAAAAGATACAATAACTGAAATTAACAATTCATTGTATAGGCTTAATAGCATACTGGATGTAGGATAAAGGATCAATGAATTTGTAGAAAAGTCAATATATATTATCCAAACTAAAACACAGGGAAAAGAGGAAGAAGAAAATAGAGATTAAAGAGCAGGAGGATGTGAAGAAGAGAATAACTGGAAGAATTTTGGAAAATTCTTTGCCACTATCTCTTCAAATATTACTTCTGTCACATAGTTTTCTACTTCTTCTTCTGGAACACCATTTAAATTCATATTAGACTTTTTCATTGTGCTAAAATTTCTATTTTGCTATTTTTGGTGTTTTTAATCCTTTTTTTCTTTTTGTGCCTCAAGAAAAATCTTTTTATTTTCAGTTCTCTAATGATCTCTTCTCTGCTAATCAGATGTTGGACCCTCCCACTGAGTTGTTAAGTTCAGTTACAACTGAGGGTAAGATTTTACAGTTTATAATTAGAAATTCCATTTGATTTCTTTCTATAGATTCCAGTTTTCTAATTCAGTTCTCCATTATTTCATCAATTTTGTCCGTCTCTACCTTGATTTTCTTTTTTTTTTTTTCTACCTTGATTTTCTTGAACGTATTATTTTAAGTTCTTGTGTGCTGTTTTCAATATCTGGATCAGTTGTGGATCTATTTCTGTCCTCTATTTTGTCTTCACTGATCTATTTTATATTCTTGTCACTTCACATAGCTAGTAATTTTTGACTAGATGCTAGGTATCATGTTAAAAAGTTGTAAAATCTTCAGATGATACCTATTCCTCCAGCGAGGATTTACTTACCCTTCCCTTTTTTTTTTTGAAGGTGCAATAGGTGCTCATTTAATCAAGTGGCTGTCATTTGGGTAAGGATTTTTTTCTGCCCTTGTTTTTCCCTCTGTGCTTAAGGTATATTTCTCCTGAGCTTTCAACTAAATGCTTGATGTGTTAACTTGAGCCTTTCTCTGGAAAGTTCTAAATTCTACTTCTTACCTCCTCAGCAGCCTGAGACTGCAAAACACTGCACTCTTGTTTTTGGAAGCACTCTACTTTGTTTCTTTGCTTAAGAATTGTACAACTTAAGAATTTAGCAAATGTCCTTAATGGGAAAACTCTCTGTATGTCAACCTCCATTCTCCATTCCTCTTTTCTTACTGCCTGCAGTTGTGTTTCTCTAGCAATGAGCTGCCACATAGTTCTGTTAGTTTCTCTGTTCCCCAGTATTGGCTCTCTGGTTAAATCCTAGAATATCAACCTCTTGCTTTGTGTCCAGAAATATAAAATTTCTCTAGGCAAAATCACCACAAGATGATCATGGATCTACAATAAGATACTCTTATCATGTCCCTCAGATGTTTCACTTTAATCTAAGAACAATAGGAAGATATTTAAGCAGAAGAGTGAAAAGATCAGATTTACATTTCAGTATTAACATTACTATTTTACAACCTCTAATGAAATAATAAATTCAAGGAATAATCATCAATGGCTGATAAATTCATTAGCTCAGTTGTTCTCCAACTTTTTTTTAGGAATGCCTCACACTTTTAAAAATTATCAGGCACAACAAAGAAGTATTTTTTATGGAAGTTTTATATTGATATATTAGTATATTCATTATATACTAGAAATTAAAACATAAAAATTTAAAACACAAGAATGTCACATAGCTTCTGAAAAGCTGCTCTATTCTCTGTGAGAATATGAAGAGGAAAAGCAAATAATATCTATTATTATTTTGAAATAATTTTCGCCTTGCAGACTCCCTGGAAAAAATTCAGAGATCCCTAGAGGTTATGGACTACAATTTGAAAACTATGGCATTAGCTGAAATATTGTTGGGAAACTTAATGATGAATGGATTAGGCTAACAATACCTGAACTCAAAGCCAATCTTGTCCACACTAAAAGGATATTATTTGACCTATGATGTAATGCAATATGAAGTATACAGCATCATCTCTGAAACATGCTTGCCAAAGAAAATTGAACCTCAATCTAATAAAATTTCTAGATTTAGCAAGTTTACAGGAAATACAAGCAATATAAGAAAATGTTTGTAATTTTATAAATCTGTAATATAGGGACTTCTACATGACAAATGAATCAGCTTTTTAAACAAATAAATGGCAAAAGGAGAAAAAGGGAAGCAGTGATTATAGATTTTTTTTAAGCTGAAAGTTTGTAATTTTTGACTCCCTTCACCCATTTGGCCCACCCTCCCCTCCCCCAACCTGTCTCTGGCATCCACCAATCTGTTCCTTGTGTCTATAAGCATTTTGTTTTTGTTTTTTAGAGTCCACATATGAGAGAGATCATACAGTATTTGTCTTTGTCTGATTTACTTCACTTAGCATAACGCCCTTGAGGTCCATTCATCTTGTTACAAATAGCAAGGTTTGATTCTTTTTCATGACCAAATAATTTTCCATTATATGTATATATCAGATTTTCTTTATCCATTCATCTGTGGATGGACACTTAGATTGTTTCCATATCTTGGCTATTGTAAATAATTCTGCAATGAACATGGGGGTGCATATGTCTTTTCAATTTAGTGGTTTTGTTCCTTCAGATAAATACCCAGAAGTGGAATTGCTGGATCATATGGTAGTTCTATATTTAATTTTTTGAGGAATCTCCATACTGTTTTCCATAGTGGCTGCACCAATTTACATTCCCAGCAACTGTACAACAGTTTCCTGTACAAACAGGGTTTCCTGTTCTCAGCATCCTCACCAACACTTGTTATTTCTTGTCTTTTTGATAATAGCCATTCTAATGGGTATGAGGTGATATCTCATTGTGGTTTTGATTTGCATTTCCCTGATGATTAGTAATGTTGAGCTCTGCCTATCTTTGAAGAGTTCTATTTTGCTAGACTCATATGAATATACCTTCCCACTACATGAAAATAGTCATTAATGTCATTCAGTGTTGAACTATAACATCATTACCATATATAACCAAGAAATGCCCCAATAAGATCAGGACACAGTCACATGGGGCCTGTAAGCTACAGATGGTCAGAAATGCACATTTCTAATCAGAGATAAGAAAGTCTCTGAACAAAAATTAATTAGCCCTTCTTATGATATAATCAGATATGATAGGAAGAGAACTTTTAACAAAATTACATGTTTTAAACTAAACTGAATCTGGAGAACATGTATCTAGGAGACTCCTGATAGCATTTCACAAAAAGAGGTAGAAAAGACCATGAGAACTTTGTCAAATTTCTTAAAATCTGTGACTTGACCATATTTGTAGTTTTACTTACCTATTTCTCTCTAGAACTGGCAATAAAGCCTTTACCAAATTCCATTTACTGAGGGTTTCCACTGTGCCTAGTATTGTGCCAGGTATTTTAAGTATTTTGTGTCACGTAATCTTCACAACCATGATAGGTAGACATAATCTTCAAAGTGGAAGAAATCAGAGATCAGAGAAATTTAGTGACAATCACAGAGCTACCTTAGTAAGTGGGAGGGACAAGATTTAAATACTTGATTCAGTATACCATAATCCTTTCCTACAACAGAGAAATCCAATTATGAAGTACATAAGAACTAGTAGAAAGCTGGTTAAAAAAAGAGAGAGGGGAAAAAAACCCAAAAAACTAAAAAAACTGAAGTCCCATCCTATACTATTAAATCTAAATCTCTCTGCTAACTGGCAGTCTTCTCCACATTTCAAACTCCATAGTCCAAATAACAGAGGAAGAAAAGGTGTTTGTCTTAGATGCTTACAATCACTTGTACAGGTAATCTCATAGGTTATAAACTAGCTTCCCTCCAATCATGTGCCTACTCTGATCTAATCAGTGCTCCTGGAATGCAATTCTAAGCAGCTTCGCTGAGCAAGGCTTGAATTAAAAGAAGATGGTGAGTGTGGCAGCTAGTATGACTTTACATACAATATATTTTACTTTTTGGGTGTAATGCATGAAACATCTGCTTATAATTCCAAAGATGATCTATCACATGAAAACTATAAATGTGTTCAAATTGTTTTTAATACACAGGAATAACTACTCTATCCAAAAGTGATATTGAGGTGTTGTAGTAGGAGAAAAAAAAATGTTCCCTCGCCTTAAAAATATATTCATTTCCTAATTCCCAGAACCTGTTAATCCTACCTTATGTGACCAAAGAGTGAATATTACCATGTATGGCAAAAGATTTGATTAAGTTAAGAACATTTAGAGGAAGAGTTTATCCTGTATTATCTAGATGGTCACAAAATACAATCAGATGTATCCTTATGAGAGAGAGACAGAGGGATATTAGAAAGACACATGGAGAAGAAGGCAACATGAAAACAGAGGCAGAGTTTGGAGAGATGTGGTCAAGAGCCAAGGAATGCCAAAGAATGGCGGGCAACCATCAGAAGCGAAAAGAGGCAAGGAATCAATTCTCCCCCAGAGCCTTTGGAGGGAGTGTGGCCCTAACCAACACTTTGATTTTGCACTTCTGGTCTTCAGATCTGTGAGAGAATAAATGTATGTTTGTTTTAAGCTACCAAAGTTGTAATTTTTTTATGGCAGCCACTAAAATAATACAAGGGGCAATTTTCAAAGTTGTTTTTCCCTTCAGGTCAAAATCTCCAAGTATTTTATATTATCCCTCTAATTCTTCTGGGGACCTATCCAGGTTTTACTCCTTGCTATTCTGTAGTCTTTGGACTAAATTCTAAATGTAAACACCACAAACACTCCCTATTGATCAGTAATTTACAAATATTGGTGGCATGGAATAACCAGAGAGGCTTATTACTAGTGCAGATTCTTGGGCTCTACCAAAGATCTTAGAATTTAAGAACCTAAGCATCTAAGAAACTAAACTTTTGACAAGTAGCTAAGATCATTTTGATAGGCCTTGAACCACATTTTAAAAACCAATTATTTGAAATAGCAGAGGAAACATGACACATTACTGCTAAAGTGGGGTTAGGCTCAGCTGTGAGTGATGGAAAATCAATAATACTGACTTTTTTAAAAGATAGAAGTTTATTTCTCTCACACATAAAAAACAATCAGAGGTCGGCAATTCAGGGTTGTCCAAACAGCCCTCCATTATGTAAGGAACTCAGGTTCCTTCTAAATTGTTTCTTCTTCTATCTTATAGCAACTCCATCCTCAGCATGGAACTTTTGCCTCATGGGACCAAAATGGCTGCTTGAGTGCCATCCATTATGTCCACATTTATATTGTGGAAAATTACTTTGATACAACAGTAGACTCTAAGTACACCGTGAAAGCTATCACAGAGGTCATGGAACAAAAAGGTCTTCAGATCAAATAAAGATGTTCAAATTATATTGTTTATTAAATCAATTTAAAACACAGAATAAGAAATAAGGAAAAAAGAGATAACAGTTTTACACACTTAAGTTAGGATGCAAATGGGACGGAAGGACCACACTATCTGAATCCTGGATTACATGATATTCATATATTTTCTTTTTTTCCTCTTATCACCTCAGTCTTCCCCTTTGATGGTGTGATTATGATGAACAGAACCAGAATTTGAGCAAGGGACCTTGGCAGACAGAAGGTGTCTGGAACCAACATACTCATTAATTCTATCAGCAAGAGGCAGGGGTGAGTACACTTGGCACAAGTGTTGTCCCCTAATTAGCCTGCTGAACAGCTATGAGTGTTATCTATGGCGGTAGGGTAGATCGCATGTGAGGATAGAATGGTACCATAATGACTATCACTGATGTGTAGTTGTATTCGATTCCTATTGCCATGTAAGAAGTTACCACAAACTTGGTAGCTTAAAACAATACCCATTTAGTAGTCATAGCTCTGTAGGTTAGAGGTCTGGCACTACATGACTAGGTTCTCTGCATCACAAGGCTGAAATCAAGGTTCAGCTGGGCTGAGTTCTTATCTGAGACTCTGTGTATAAATCCACTTCCAATCTCATTCTTCTTGTTGACAGAATTTCATTCCCATTTCCTCACTGGCTGTGAACTAAGGGCTGCTCTTGGCTTCTAGAGGCTGCTCACATTCCTTACCATGTGTCCTCCTGCATTTTTAAGGCAGGAATAGTGCAACTCCTCATGCTTTGGACTTCTAGCTTTGTCTCTGATCTCTAGACTCAGATTTAAAGGGCTCTTGTAGTTAGGTCAAGCCCACCTGGATAGTCTCCCTATTTTAAAGTCAACTGATTTAGGACCTTAAATCCATCTGCAAAAACTCTTCACAACAATACCTAAACTAATATTTGATGAATAACTAAGTGAAGATGTGTTTATACCAGCAGCCAGAAATTTGAAGGGCCATTTTGCAAGTCTGCCTGCCACAGTATCCAGCTTAAAGATGGCCTCTCTGTTAGCCTAGAGATGTATCTGTACTTTGTGACTTGACCTTTTTACCCCTTTCTACCTACAAATAGCATTCCTGTTTGTGCTTTCATATACTCCATTTATTATATGTAACTTCAACATGTTTTACAAGTTACTAACTTACTTAAAGCCAGTATTTAACATGTTTTATAAATTCTCTCTACATCCCACAAGCCACCTGCTTACACATTATCTATAGTTAACACATTCTATGAATTTCACCTATATCTCACCTGTATCTCACAGGCTACTAGCTTACCAGGTATTGAGGCTTAACACTTACTATAAGTTTCAAATATTTCATTTGTTTGTCTTATCCTGAATGGAGAAATTGAATATTCTCAAATAAAACAGTAAACATACATTATTTCAGTCAGCAAGAAAAAGAAGGAAGTGAAAATGGTATGTCCCTACCAATCCCACTTAAGGACTTTCACAAAGAACACTTCTGCTTATATTCCACTGGTTAGAACTGAGTCACATGGACATACCTAGCTTAAAGAGAGATAAAGAAAAGCAATCTTTATTTTGAATAGTCATGTGCCTAGATTAAAAACTGAGTGTTCTCTTACAAAGGAAGAAGGGGGAAAAGATAGATAGTGAAGGACAATTAGTAATTTCTATTACAATTAGTAAAAAGACAAAATATCAATAATAATAAATTTGATGTATTGACTATGGCTAAAGCCCTCATGTCTGCAACTGGTCATGAGACAGTAACTAGGTATTTATGCCTTATGACTTACCTCTACCTCTACCTAGACTGTGTGTGCTTTGCCTCTGGCTGCAACTAAGCTTGTATGATTCTACTCCTCCCTCCCCTCTCCTCCCTTACCTACTCACCCTACCCCCAGTTGAGTGATTCAAACCTTCAGTTCTGAGAGGGATGAATCATTTTGTGATCCTGTCTGTGCATGTCTCTGGTACTCTGGTAGCACAAGAAAATAGTAAAAGGAGATGACTCCAGAAGTTCCCTGGGATTCTTGCTGTACTCTTCATTTCTTCTTTATAATCATGATCCATCACCCAGCTAAAGTTGTTACTTCCTTTTCTGCCTCTTGCTTTGGTGACATGAAGAGCCTGAATTAGCCAGGGGGAAGTTTCTTCTTCAAACTTATTTCCACTATCACCACATCCCATCTTCTTGGTTACTAAGACTTGAGAGCTGAGAAGTCCACTGTTTCAAGTTCAAGAGACAAAAATTCTGAAACAATTATTAGGGTCATCATGAACAGTGCCACTCTCAACGTACACTGCTTGTTTCCTAGACTCATTCTTTATTATGGGAGAGAAAGTATCATTGTTGGTCACTGGTTCAGGACGTATTATCACATCGGCAAGACAGGACTTTAACTTTGCAAAATGAGGTTCCAAATCTGATACCCTGGTTGAATTTTCAATAAAATATTCCACTTTCTTCTAAAGCTAACTTGTTTGCACAACAAATTATGATAGCAATAAATACTCAACAATAAATCAATACAAAGGGATTCAGTCTTATTTCTTTTGCTATGAAGAATTGTCTGAGGCACTGTGGATGGAATGTCATAGTGGTGCATGGTGCATAATTCATCCAAAAACTTTATAGATGATTGCACTTTAATTATGGAAATAAATACACGACCAGAGGGAGTCTAGGTGAGAGCAAAACAGTGTCCTCTACATGTCACGAAGAGCTTAATGAAGCTGACTTATAATCAGGTAGATGGCTTCCCCTTAAAGTATGGATGGACTCTCTCTCTATTTTCCTTTTAATTGTTCGCTGATCACTGTGGCTTGCTAATTAAAGCCTTAGCAATGCTAGGAGATGAGTTAGCCTTGGCGAAGTGAAGTCCAGATAGTGAACTCATGATGGGCTCCTTCACTGCCACCATTGCTGCTTTGCTTATGGGCCCACTGAGCAAGAACAAGGTCAAGAATGATTGACAACCACAATATGGGTCATACTGTCCAACAGAATAATTAGCCATCGTGTTTTACGCAAGGACGGTCTGAAGCCTCAGGATGGGTTCAGAATCTGATTGAACCAATGGGGCAAAAAATTCATATAAGAGTTCCAACTCTCATATTATATCTCTAAACCCATATTCTGACCAGTGGAATTAGTGATGTCCTGGGTCCTAAGAACTTGGTATGTTAGGTCACAGTCTAAGCTAGACATCTGGTGTTGGCACAGCCATCATCCCTTGCTTGTTCCAGCTTCTGGAAGCCTCAGGTGTTCCTTGGTTTATAGCTGTTATGTATGTTATCCTATAAAGAACTTTATTCTTCATTTTGATATTATTGGCTAGTGTTATTAATCAGAGTTATGCAATCTTATCATCGACATGTGGTTTATGCTTTCCCCTCATGCTTGTCTAAGAGCCTTGCCGTAAGTTCCTAATACAAATTAGATCTTCAGCAACAAAGGACAGGTTCAGAGCCTCATAAACAGGGCTGTACAAGGCACTCTAATTATTAATACAGCAATGAATATACACTCATCTGTATAAGCTTCTGAACTGCCATTATTTATACCTTGTCATACTGTACCAGAGGAATGAACTGTGATTTTCAGATTATTTTCAGTTCAGAAACCGTGACTTTGTGAAAACCTACTAACCCAAGGTCCTGTGGAAGATCTACATAGAACTGAGTAAACATATTGTTGTATTACTCATAGTGTTCTATTTTCTGATAAGTATGTCAGGAAACCCTTTTTTTCTTTTTTCAGATTCTATCTCCAACCCTAAATGTAGTAGACTATGCTTTTAAAACTGATATTAAACATTCTTTAAATGGCATTTTGTTTCGCCTGACTCTTCAGCATTCAAGAACAAAGATTTCGGCTGAGTCTTTATTATTCATGCCAATATAATAATTTGCATATATTCAAAAAGAATCTGTCCTACTTTTTATGAAGACACAATTAAACATATCAATTGTCTTATCAGGGATATACTGGAGTATATTTTATGAATTAATCTCATTTCACCAGATATGAAAAGCCTACCATGAAAAAACTGGTATGGTTCTTAATCTGTGGAAACCACACACGTAAATGAATCAAGTTGAAATGCAGTGAGCCCAGCTTTTAACAATATGTATCAAGACTAATCTTCAGAAATATTTTATGATCATAAGGGGGACTATTAAGAAGAATTATCTGTCCAATAACACAAAACAAACAACCCAATCAAATGAGGTGGAAGATCTAAACAGACATTTCTCCAGTGAAGACGTAACAATGGTCAATAGACACATGAAAAGATGCTCAATATCACTAAGTATCAGAGAAATGCAAATCAAAACTACAATGAGGTTATCACCTTACATGAGTCAGAACTGCCATCATTAAAAAGTCCACAAGCAATAGATGTTGGAGAGGGCGTGGAGAAAAGGGAACCCTCCTACACTTTTGGTGAGAATGTAAACTGGTGCAACTATTATGGAAAACAGTATGGAGATTCCTTTAAAAACTAAGAATAGACTTACCATATGATCCAGCAATCCAACTCCTGGGCATATATCAGGAGAAAACTCCAATTCAAAAAGACACTTTCACCCCAATGTTCACAGCAGCACTATCCACAACAGCCAAGACATGGAAGCAACCTAAATGTCCACTGACAGATGATTGGATAAAGAAGATGTGATATATACACACACACACACACACACACATACATATACATGCATACACGTATATATACACAATGGAATACTACAGCCATAAAAAAGAATAAAATAATGCCATTTGAAGCAACATGGATGGACTTAGAGATTATACTAAGTGAAGTCAGTCAGACAAAAAAAGGCAAACATGGTATCACTTATATGTGGAATCTAAAAAAATGAGACAAATGAATTTATTTACAAAACAGAAACAGACTCACAGACATAGAAAGCAAACTTATGGTTACTAAAGGGGAAAGGTGTGTCTGTGGGCAGGGGGTGATTGAAAAAAAAAACCTAAAACTCAGAAACAAGACAAAAGAAAATGACTACATGTCCCTTTAATGCCTAACAAACTTTCCCATCTCACCCACCAAAGATTATTTAATTTTCTGGGGCATACACTTTCATATGACTTAATATTTACCATTGATTAGATTTTGACTCTGTGAAGTTGTTGATTAAATTGTAAATTTTTTTTCAGAGAAGACGCAAATTCTTTCTTTGCCATAGAAAAAAATACTTCCAAAGTTTTAACCTAGCAAATGCATTTCTGTATGCCTATTCAGATGGACTATTATATATCCTCCATTCCTCTAATTCTTTGAACTAACTTACCATCAAACTCATTAATGAGTTAAATAATAATCATTGACATATGTTCATTCTATATTTGTATTAAAGTCATGTTTTTAAAAATTATGCTCTTTTAAAATTATACCTTGACACTCCCTAATAGCTTCTCTAATTTCTTTATTCTAATTCAAACTACATACTGCTATCAGTCTGATCTTCCTAAAATACCACTTATGACACCCCCCCTCCCTGACAAAAATGGCCTATCAAGAGGATAAATTTCAAAAAGTTATTAGCCTGGTATTCACAATCCTGCACTTTTGACTTCCGGTTGCCTTCAGCACCTTATCTTACACACAAACTCTCATTTCAGTCAAACGAAAATCCAGTACTTTTCCTTAAAATCAATATTTCATATTAAAACAAGAAGATTAAAAAAAAAAAATCTCATCTGAATTGTTTCATCTGTCCTCTTCCACTCCTGTAATTTCTGTTTCTGTAAGCCAGCTCTTTTTATTTCCGCCATTAACCCTCCCCACCTGCCCCACAACCAGGGGAAGTGAATGCCTGAATTCTTGTAGCATTTAACACAACATTAATATATACTGTGATAAAATAAAGATATATCTGGTCTTTGTTCCTGGTTCCTGGCATAGAGCTTCAAAAATCCTTGGAGAGGAGTATCTTTATTATACCAACTGGTGACTTATGATGGGCCCCTAAATAGCCTCAGGGTGGGGAATTGGTCACCAAAAAGACCAACTATATGATTAGAGGATTATATATTTAGGACTCTGAGCCAGTCTGACCTCCAGGGAGGCAGGGGGGCTAAAGACTGAGTTTAATTATGTGGTCAATGATTTACTCAATAAATCATGCCGACGTACTGAAACCCAATAAAAATTCTAGACACCAAAGTTCAGTGGAGTTTGCTAGTTGGTGAATACATTGATGTACTGGACAGGTGACTTGCCTGGATCCCATAAAGAGAGGGCACAGAAGTTCCGCATTCTGTCCCAGACCTCACCCTATACATACCTTCATTTGACTGTTCCTGAGTTATGTCCTTTATGATGTAACTAATTGTAAGTAGAATACATTTCTGAGTTGTTCTAGTGGATCATCAAGTCTGAGTAGTCTATGGGAACTCCTGAATTTATAACCAAGGCAGTCAGAAGTGCAGGTGGACTGAGGACCTCTGGAACTTGTGGCTAGCCACCATAGTAAGGGCAGTCTGCAGAGGATTGAGCTCTTAGCATTTGGAGTCTGCACTAACACCAGGTGATTAGTGTCAGAACTGTACTGAAGTATACCCTGGTTGGGATTGCAATAGAGTGTATATCTAACACTGTATTATGTTAATAGTTTACATTTCATATTTGGAGAAAGCATGTTAATCCACTTGTCTACTTTATCCAGCCATCCTCTTGGGAATTCTCTCCTTGGCAGTGGACTGTGATTTTTGCCTTCTGGGTACAGCTGATCTGATCAGAGTGTGTGCATGAACTAAGTGAGCCAATAAGAGTCTGCCTTTTTGACATGAATGGGATGTGTATAGAAACAATGAAATGGTAATCTGTCAGTTGATGGTGCTGGAGCAGGAGGTATCTGACATAGCTTACTTATACCCAACAGATTTTTGTTGAATGGATAAATGGAAGAAGTTTCTGCAACTTAAGGTCTTGAGAGGGTCATTCCCCCACATACATGGAAAAACAGAGAAAATCAATCTGCTGAAAGAAACAGACAAAAAGACCACATGGATTTGGATAGATGGTGAGATAACCACTTTGAACTCCTAAAGATTTTCCTATTTCAGACCTAGTGAGGCCCAAAAACCTCCTGCTTTGGTTTTCCTTGAAATGGTCCTGGGTATTCCCTTCACATTTTCCCATTTGCCCAAGTTAGAGTAGATTTTTGTTTCTAATGTTTTAGGATAATTTTTTAATAAAATCATGATTCTCACACAAATATAAAAATAACATGTATTGAACATTTTACTAACTGTATAGTTAAATGAGGAAATCCAGTAAAATGTTACAACAGATACAAAGTAGAATCTGAACAGCAGATACATTTATTGATCAATGCTATTAAAATGTATTTGCAAATGGCTGTAAAACTGGCTTTGGGGAGAGAGGGAGAGTTGTTACCCCACTCAACAGAATTTATATGTATGGCTCTGGACAGCCATTTTTTGCATTGCTACTTGTTTTCTACAAATTAATTTTAATCTCTAAAGAGTTGTAGAATAGCCTAATCAAAGACGAAAGTAACATCTCTATATGATCAGATAATCCCAGCATGATATCAGTTCATTGAAAATATATCCAGTAATCTCTTTCGCTTACTCCAATGTCTTAAGAGTTTCCTCATACTAGTAAACAAATGATTACTGTATAAAAGAGAGTGTTTCTCATATCTCTGTGTGAGAAAGTTATCCTTTTTGTAAAACATCTGCACCTATGCAGAGACAAGACGGGAACCCCTGCTGCTGCAAAGGCTGAATCAACCCTAGTGACCAAAGATAATAACACCTCTTGTATCCAATCTGCCACTCAAGTACAGGAAACTTGCCTTATGCCAAGCTGACCTTCACAAAGTATGTTGTAAGAAGTAGGTTAGAATAAATCCATCTTTGCTGATTAATTGCTTAAAGTTAGCAAACTGAAATAAGAAATTTGTGACTCTGAAGATTTAAAACAACAGTAACAAAACAACAACAGAAACTAAAAACACTCTTTCTAGCCTGCTGTCAG
Organism: Camelus bactrianus; assembly: GCF_048773025.1. Lineage (NCBI taxonomy): Eukaryota > Metazoa > Chordata > Mammalia > Artiodactyla > Camelidae > Camelus > Camelus bactrianus. The sequence goes on along the minus strand of NC_133572.1, from coordinate 8,971,508 downwards.
GAATAATCAGAAACTGAAGATTCTTGTGATCTACTAAAGGGGTCCAATGAAATCATTATCAAAGCTTCCAGGCATTACTGTTCTTATATTTTAGGAACATTTAAAAATCTCAGTACAACATATGAACAACTATACAATAAATATCACTTATGCTTCATTTTATGTATGTAAAAGAAAGAAGCCTGTTAAAAAAAAATAAAGGGAATGTATTGCACAAAATGCTAGGGGAAATGGGCTGATTCTTCTTTTTTATTTTCCCCCTCTCCCTCCCCTCAAGCCCTAGGAACCTACTGTTAACTTGAAAGGATAAAGGATAAAAGAGATCTGATAGTGAAGGCTGCTAAGCACCCACCTAAATACAGCTAAGAAAGAGACCTTGAAAGATGAGGGAATTCTTCCTGGGAGCTGACTGGTGAGGTCGGAAAATGTCCTCCACAGTGATTAGTTGATCCACTGTGAGTGAGGAGATAAGTCACTGACCACGAACCTCCCCTTCCCCAACAGTTGTGTGAATGCTTAGGCATGCTCTAGGAGGTCAATGTAAGAGTCATGAGTTTAGACAATAAATTCAGAACGTTATGAAACGTAGTAGCGAACTCGCAGAGGGGCCCTGTTGCAGTGCCAGCCCATGTTCTTTCTTCCTGCTGTTAGGCTGTAGCCTTCTTCTCGCCTTCAGATGCTGCCACCTTTCACTTTTCTGTCAGGCTGTAAAGACAGACTACACAGGGGTTTTCCTCTTCAGGAGTTTTGTTGTTAATCAGTACCAGGAACTAAATTAGCATGAAAAACCAAGACTGAAAAAAGGGAAACTACAATGTTCTTAGAGCAGCCTAGTTTCCGACTTAGTAAATAACAAGTGGAAAACAGTTTTAGGATTTTTTTCCCTCTACTTTTATTTCTCCAGTGGGGGGAAGGGTGGAGTTTTCCTCCTGCCTCGCCCTCTCACTCCACATTTAGATGTAAATGAGACAGGAAGAGAAAATCCTGGTGCAGGAGTAGGTAGCTGTTTGATACAAGTGGCAATTTACATTTTTTTGAACCCCTAGAGCTTTTCCGTGCCCAGGCAGAATCTTTTTGCAAAATGGAGGCCAAACTGAGTTAGTTACCTCCTTTTGGAAAGAGTAGAAGAAAAAAATCTCTGTTGCAGTTGAAATTTGGAGTGCTAAATCTTGAAAGAGTAAGAAAAATAAATTAATTTTAGAGGAGCTGAAGAATGCTAATTTTGGAAAATTCTGCTCAGTAGTATGAGAATTTCATTTAAGAAGTTTCACAGGAAACTATATTCAATATCTTGTAGTAACTTACAGTGGAAAAGAATATGAAAATGAATATATGTATGTTCATGTATGACTGAAGCATTATGCTGTACATCAGAAAGTGACACAACATTGTAAAATGACTATACATCAATAAAAAATATATATATACAAAAAAAATTCTCACAAACTGAGGTGAAGTTGGGCTCTGAGTACATAATCAGAAGAGCAGTTCCCTTTGGGACAAAAGGGATTCGGTTTGGAGTCCAGAAAAGACTTTTTTTTTTTTTTTTTTTTTTTTTGGTGACTAAAGAAATTACTCTGGTATTAAATTATGGGCACTACCTGATACTTGAACAACATGAAAACGATGTTTCATCTGATTCTGTAGCCAAGTCATTCAAGACTGTAACTTAACTGCCAGGAAAGTTATGGATTGGGTCATGAAGTGGATCAAGCTTGTTTCTGGCATCTTTCCCTTTCTAATGCTTTCATCTCCTTCAAGTTTCTTCACTATCCAACATCTTTTAATTTCCATGTCCTTCTCATTTAGCTAACTCTAAATTATTAGTAAGCTAAAAGTGAATTCCTAAACACCAAAACATTTAGAGAGAAGAAGGAAAGACTAGTGGTAGAATTCAGGCAACGGGGCAGCCTGCAGGAGGGAGAGAACTCTATATGAACGCCTCATATTCTAATCCATAAGTGATCCTCCTTTCTGCTGCTTGTCCCTACTCAAATATGCTTACTCACTGCCACACGTCTACAATTGCTATTGACTCACTATTTAAAGTATTGAAATGTTGCTACGTTCTTATTTTCCTTTCTTCTGTTTCAAATAAAATATGTCAGGATCTATCATCAGTTATTTATACCTTAACCGATGCCTATTTACATTATTCTGCAACTCCCAGACTTAACTGCATTTAGTTTTTACTTCTGATAAATTTTCACCTAACAGACCTGGGCACCTAGCCTGTGACCCTAATGAAAACTTGACTGAGTAATATAATCCTGATTTGTGTCAAGTGAAAGCTACACACCCTAATCCCAAAGGTACTGCTTCATGTACCAAGCAGAGGCAGCTGGATGCCATAATCCTGAGATGGACACCAAAGACACAGTGAGTCACTTCCAATCAGCTCAGTGCTCACACACCTGATAAAGCCGATCAGTATCCAGTGATATCACTCACAGTATTTGCTTTCCTAATATGGGCAGGTATAGTTTATGAACTTTTGACTTCAAAGACTATCCTATTTAGTAAAACTTTTTCACTAAGGTCTCAATCTTTGGTATCTAACAATATTTATTTTTTAATTTATCTCTTTTCAAAGGAATTTCAGATTTCAAGAGAGAGAGAATTGTATTTGGGGAGTGGAGTTGTGAGTAGGATAACCCTCCCATGGGCCCTGAAATGTTACTTGTATGAACCCTGTGATTGTACCCAGTTGAGAATCCCTAAATCTCCTGTTTCACCCTTAGCAAAGATTTGGTCAACTTTAACATGGTGTTCTTTGTGTTATTAAAGCAATGTTAATTTCTATTTGTTCTCCAAATAGAAAATTATAATATAGAATATACTTATGCACACTGTACATATCCTCAGAGGTACAATAAATTTTGCTATTGATCTGTGCTTTCTTTAACACACATGAAATACGCTAACAATATAAACTTTAGAAAGTATAGAGAAAGTTGGCTTTATTCCTTAAACTATGGTATATGGTTTGTACTCTAAGATTTTTTTCAAGTTGTAGTGAAGTAACTTCATACTTAAGATATCAGTGGAGTTTTTTGTGCTGCTGATGACAATAGAAGAATACTAAGAAGTGAAAGATTGGGTTTCACTTCTATATAGTGAACAGTAAAGATTATTCATTGAAAGTGGGGGAGACCATGCATGTGTGGGAACAGGAGGTACATGGAAACTCTCTGTACTTTCCGCTCAATTTTTCTGTGAACCTAAAACTTCTCTAAGAAAAAATTTGTTAAAAAAAATAAAAGTTATCCAAGTAGGAGTATAAAACAAGGCACCTGTGTAGGGTCTTCCCTGGACCACATTTTGACACAAATAATAGTTAAAATTTACTGAGTTTTTAACTATATGATAGACACTGTGCTATATGAGTCACATAACCACATATTTGTTCTTGCCTTCCACTTAGTAATAAAACTCTCAATTTTTAGCTGGGTATTTGTCTCCCTAGAATAAAATCTTTATTTTCAAGCTTTCCTTGCAGGTAGATATGCGAAGTAACTAAATGTCTAGCCATAGGGCACAACTAGAACTGGTGAGTAATTTTTTGGGGCAGTGTACCAAAGGGAGAGAGCATACCTTTTTGCCTCTTCTTAACAGTTTGGCAGTTCTGCTGTATTTCTGAAATGGACACATTCCTTTCAGCTAGGTGTTGTGTAGAACCAAGTTCTAACCAAAAGGTGTAAGCAAAAATAGTTTCATATGTACATATCTGGAAAATTTTGTTTAAAAAGAGGAGGAATGATCTTCATACCTTTCTTTCTATTAGCTAGAAGCTTCAGATTTTGAGGCCCTTTTGAGGACAGAAGAGCAACAAGATAGAAGAATGGGGATTGGCGCCGCTTTCAGACCCTGCCCCATTTACTTCCAACATAATATACATGAAAGAGAAAAAAACTCCCATCTGATTGAACTATCTATTGTTTTTAGGTTTCTGCATTTCATCCTAATGGTTTCACAATAAACACAGGACTAAGTACTTGGAAATGGGGTACTGCATCTAATTAAAAAAATATATAGTACATGGTACTGGCTTAGAAGTTGGGCAGCAGGTAGTATATTCAATATTACAGGCTGATTTTTTTGTGACAAACGTTCCCCTGTTTTAGCTTGAAAAGGAGACAATGTACTGACTGAGGCTGTAGCTCTAGGGAAATGATAGGAAAGATGAATACTTTTGTGTCTTGGCTGCTCTTCACTTTCAACAAAGCCTTACAGGGGAGAGCCAGCAGAGAAGCCAAGATGGACGGGACAACAGCTTTGCTAAAAGAGCTGCTATCTGTCTGAGGCCTGCAATCTACATTGATAATTAGGGCCTTTGCAGGGATGAAAGCAGGGATGGAACTGCTTCTACACCTCCAACCGAACCAGTTATAAGCTGCAGCTAAAAACTTGCAGCTTTAGCAGGAGATAAAACAAAAGCATCAATTGCTGGCAGAGTAGATTGGGGGTTCTTTCTTCTCACCTGAGTCTGTTTGAAATAACTATGAGGTTGTTCCGTTAAATTTAGAGAGAAATGGATGGGCAGAATGGTACAACCAATAAGTAAAAGACCAGTCTTCAGGCTTGAAAAACAACAAAAACAAGGTCTAGACAAGATCTTTGGCTGTGATTATAAGGACAGGGAATTGACTGAAAGTAAAGCAAAAGGAATTCCTATTTGAAGGAATTATATTGCCTGCAGGGAGGAACTTCTGAGATAGCAAAGCTAGGGGCCATGAGGACTGCATTTAGTCTTCTAGGGCTGCCATAACAAGACACTACTGACTCGGGGCTTAACCAACAGAAATATATTTTCTTGCAGCTCTGGAGGCTAGAAGCCTAGGATCAAGGTGCTAACAGGTTTGGCTTCTTCTGGGCATCTCTCCTTGGAGTTAGGCAGCTACCTTCTTGCTGTGTCTTCACATGACCTTTTCTCTCATGTCTCTCTCTTTTTTTAAGGACACCAGTCACATTGGATTAAAAGACCACCCTTTTGACCTCATTTAACCTTGATTACCTGCTTCAAGGCCCTAACTCCAATACAGTCGCACTGGAGGTTAGAGCTTCAACCTGTAAATTTTGGGGAAACACAGTTCAGTCCATAACAAGGCAGTAAGTGGAGTTCATAGCAGAGAGCAGATCCAGGGTATACCCAGCAAGCTAATCCAGGAACTGTGTCTCAGGCCAGGGAGTCTCGTAAATCCTGCCAGTGGGGTTTGATAATTTCTATGGACTAGTGCCAGTGAGTGTTGTGTGAAAGTTTCCTATTTTTCCTTATCCAATTGAAATTTTTTAATATTGAATTCCTGTTTTACCATTATATAATGAGTATGAGTGAGGGGGTACCTGAGTAAACTTTTAGTTTATGGATTTCTGGACTGTGAGTGACCACATCCTGCCATGATAGAGATGACTGGATATCACTCAGTTTCTGGATTTCGAACTTAAGGCAGTAACTAGATGGCATTTTGGAATTATATCTCAAAGGGACGAAGTCTCTGTGTGGAAAAATGAACCATGTGGATGAGTAGACTGTGGCAAGGGTAGCTGTTTGTCCCCTGATATCTGCTTTCTCACTCTTTCAAGTTTTAGCTGAATATAAGATTTCTTGAAATAAAGGTTACTTTTCCCAGAACCCCAGCTGTGTGACTTTTCTAGGAAGTGTTTTTAAAAAGAATGAACAAACCCTACTATACTTTTTTTCTCCTTCCTGCTGGTTGGAATGAGGACATGAGTTTTGGAGTTTCATCACCCATCTTGCACTATGGAGTGAAACTGCCTGCTGGGGATAGCAATGCAAAAAGATCTAAAGAGCTGGATTCCTATCACTGTGGACTGACTTCTTCTAGGCTTCTTTTATATGAGACAGAAGCTATATAGTTTTCTCTCCTTAATAACATTTTTATTGATTACATGTCAAAATTATAATATTTTGAATGTCTTTCATTAAGTAAAATATTCTAATTCTTTTCATGCATAATTTTTTATTTTTTTAAACATGGCTACCAGAGAATATAAAATTACAAATATGGCTCAAATTTGTGCTTCAAATTATAATTCTATTGGATAGCATTGCTTTAAGTTTAGCTCTTACGTTTAGGTCTATGCTTCATTTCAAGTTAGTTTTTGTATATGGTTTCATTCTTTCTCTTGTGTCTATTCCAACATCATTTGCAGAAAAGACTATCTTTCCCCGCTGAATCACCCTGACCTTTTCCATGAACAGATACTTATAGTTCTATTTATGTACTCTTTGTTTGATTCCATTGATCTGCGCTATCCTTATACCAATACTACTTTGTTTTGAGTACCTGAGCTTTATCTTAAGTCTTGAAATCAGGTAATCTGCATCATCTAAATTTCTTTCTCTTTTTAAAATATTTTGACTATGCAAAGTTCTCTGCATTTGCATATACATTGTAGAATTAGCTTGACAGTTTCTTAAAAAATAGTGTCAGGATTTTGGTTGGCATTTAAGATTCAGAATTTGATTGCTTTTTAATATACAGATGAATTTTGGGAGAATTGATGCTTAATGATATTGAGAATTCCAATCCTATTTCTCCCTATTTATTTCGTTTTCCTCTACTTTCTCTCAGTGGTGCTATGTCAATTGCAGTATACAAATCTCTTACACTTTCTTAAAATTGATACCTAAATATTTTATTCGGATGCTACTATAAATGGAACTTTAAATTATTTATTTTCCTAATTTTACATTACTGGTACATAGAAATACAATTGATCTTGTACCCTGCAGTCTTGCTAAATTCACCTGTTAGTTCTAGACGTTTTCCTTGCCTGAGGAATTTCTATGTACAGGATCATGTCAGCTGCAAATTAACATACTTTACTTCATCTCTATAAATGATACCCTTTAATTTATTTTCTTTTCCTTTTTTTCTTGGGAGGTGGGATAGGCATATATAAATATATATAAACATATATACACACATTTTTATTGAGATATAATTGACATACAGCACTATATAAGTTTAAGGTGTACAACATAATGATTTGATTTACGTATATTATGAAATGACTACCACAATAGCTTTAGTGAACATCCATCATCTCATATAGATACAAATTAAAGAAATAGAAAAAAAATTTTTTTCCCTTGTGATAAGAACTCAGGATTTACTCTCTTGACAATTTTCATATATAGCATAAAACTTATCTTTATCATGTTGTGCATTACAACCCTAGTACTTAATTATCTTATAACTGGAAGTTGGTCCTTTTGACTGCCTTGATGTAATGCCCCCTCTCTTTCCGCTCCCCTCCACCTCTCGTAGCCTCTGATCTCTTTTTCTAAGTTTGTTTGTTTTTGAAGTCTAATTGACTTACAACAGTATATTAGTTCCTGGTACACAACATAGTGATTTGATATTTCTATACATTTCAGAATAATCACCATGATAAATCTAGTTGTCATCTGTCACCATACAAGATAATTATTGACTATATTCTCCACACTGTATATTTCATACCTATGACTCACGTATTTTGTACCTGAAAGGTTGTACCTCTAACCTCCCTCACCATTTTCTCTCCTCCTCCATTCCCCCAATCTCCTGGCAACCACCTGTTTGTTCTGTGTGTCTATGACTCTATTTCTGTTTAGTTATGTTTGTTCATTTGTTTTGTTTTTTAGGTTCTACATATAAGTGGTAACATACAGTATTTGTCTTTCTCTGTCTGACTTATTTCACTTGGCATAATACCCTCTGGGTCCATCCATGTTGTTGTAAATGGCAAGATTTCATTCTTTTTTAAAGCTGAATAATATTTCATTATGGCCATATATATCACATCTTCTTTATTCATTCACAAATTAATGGGCACTTAGTTTGCTTTCATATTTTGGCCATTGTAAACAATGCTGCATTGAACATAGGTGTGCATATATCTTTTCAAATTAGTGTTTTCATTTTCTTTGGATAAATACCCAGAAGTGACATTGCTAGGTCATATGGTAGTTTTTTTTTTATTTTTTTATTTTATTTTTTTTTTAATTTTTTGAGGAATTTCCATACTGTTTTGCATAGTGGCTGCACCAATTTACATTTCCACCAACACTGCACAAGAGTTCCCTTTTCTCCACACCCTCACCAACACTTGTTATTTGTTGTCTTTTTGATAATAGTCATTCTGACAGGGATGTGGTGATATCTCATTGTGGTTGTGATTTGCAAGAAATAAACTATACTTTTTAAAGCCAGTATTATTTGGGGTATGCTGAATTGTCCTGTTGTCATTTTGGTTAATCTGGGAGTACATTTCCCAGAATCCCTTTCCCCACATGATTCCAGGTTAGAGTTGGCCACAAGAGGAGTTTGCTCATGATTTGAGAGGCCGAAGTGAAACAGTAGCCACATCTCTCTGAAGGTCTTCATGGTGATGAGCAAATGTCAAGGTGTTCAGTGGGTCCAGCTTGTCCACTCTCCTCTGTTCTACAGCAGACTCTTCTCCCCAGCTGCTAGTTCTGCTGATCAACAACAGTGTGGGCGCATCACCAGGCACACAGCAATGGGCACGCAGAGGTTATAGTTAAGGCAGATCTTCTCACATAGTGCTTAGCGAGCTCCCTGTTCACAGTCCTGCTTCAGCTGATGGATGTGCTTCTCAGATTCCCTTGCAAGCTTCAACTTGCTCACCCACCCTAGGGCTTCAGGAAGATTGCTTACGGTGACTGTCCCTCCAACTTCCCCTTCCGGATCTTTACTTCCTCAGCTCCTCCCACAGTTGTGTGAACTCTAATTCCTGTAATAAGTTCCTTGTCTAGTAATATGCATAGCAGCTGTGTTCCTTCACTGAAGCCCAATTGATACATTAGGTTTTAAGATATATGTAGACCACCTTTATCCCGATGGAGTCACGTACATTTTCACATTAAATTTTGCTAGGAACCATAAGAAGGTAGCACTGTTCTTATGTCCATTTTACAGATGTGGAAACAGGTTTTAGGAAGTTAAGTAGCATTCTCACTGTATGCAGCAAGTAAGTGGTGAAGCCAAAGTTGTAACCCACTCTACTTGCAAGAGCCTAAGAGCCACCAGACCGTAATTCTTATTCATCTGCTGTCCAGGAGTTCTACTCTGATTCTTATCCTTGCTTTAGTGTTTTAATTTTGAAAGCCGATCATGCTACCTGATCAGACAACTGTATTATGCAGGCAATAATCAATAAAGATTGCCAATATGTCATGAGGATTTAGTTAATAGCGTGGAAAAGAATCAGTTTTATTGAAAGTCTGTTCATCTATTCATACTTCAGCTTCCCAAAAGCAAAACCTGTTTATGTAGAGCTCCACTCCAAGCAAGGAATGGGCCTTTGTTTGATATTTAAAAACTGAGGAAATTTAATGCCACACCCTTGTAGGCATTACATGTATGCAGGCATATTGACTACAGAAGAATAGACTCTAGGCTAAATTGTCACAATCAGTTCTTCGTGTGTGTGTGTGTGTGTGTGTGTGTAGCAAGAGAAGCATTAATTCTTATAATTTTTATTAAATCATCCTGACTTCAAGAGTTTCAAAACAACCTATTTTTTTCAGTGATTTTGCAGATGATCCATTATAGGTTATTACACGATAATGGTTATAGTTCCCTGTGCTATATAGTAAATCTTTGTTGCTTATCTATTCTATATAAGGTAGTATCTTATCTATTAACCCCATACCTCTAATTTGTCCCTCCCCACTTCCCGCTCCCCTTTGGTAACCACAAGTTTGTTTTCTATGTCTGTGAGTCTGTTTCTGTTTTGTATATACTGTCATTTGTATTATTTTTTTAGATTCTATCTATAAGCATTATCATATAGTAATTGTCCTCCTCTGTCCGACTTATTTCACCAAGCATAATGTTCTCTAGGTCCATCCATGTTGCTGCAATTAGCAGTATTTTATTCTTTTTTGTGAATGAGTAATATTCCATTGTAGATGTACCACATATATACTTCTTAATCAATTCATCTATTGATGGGCACTTGGGTTGCTCCATGTCTTGGCTATTGTAAACAGAGCTGCTATGAACATTGGGGTTCATGTATCTTTTCAAATTAGACTTTTTCATTTTTTCCAGATATATACCCAGGAGATGGATCATATGGTAGTTCTATTTTCAATTTTTTAAGGAACTGCCATACTGTTTCCCAGAGTAGCTGCACCAATTTACATTCCCACCAACAGTGTAACAGGGTTCCCTTTTCTCCACATCCTCTCCAACATTTGTTATTTGTAGACTTTTTGGTGATAGCCATTCTGACAGCTGTGACGTGATACCTCATTGTGGTTTTGATTTGCATTACTCTAGTAATTAACGATGCTGAGTATCTTTTCATATGCCTGTTAGCCATCTGCATGTCTTCTTTGGAGCAATCTCTATTCAAGTCTTCTGCTTATATTTTGATTGGATTGTTTTTTTTTTTTGATATTGAGTTGTATGAGTGTTTTGTACACTTTGGCTATTAACCTCTAGTTGGTCACATCATTTGCAATTATTTTCTCACATTAGTAGGTTGTCTGTTTGTTTTGTTGATGGTGTCCCTTGTGCAAAAGCTATTAAATTTAATTAGGCCCCATTTGCTTATTTTCACTTTTATTTCTTTTGCCTTGGCAGACTGACCCAAGAAAATATTGCTATGATTTATGTCAGAATATTTTACCTATGTTCTCTTCTAGGAATGTTACGGTTTCAGGTCTTATATTTAAGTCTTTAAATCATTTTGAGTTTATTTTTGTATATAGCATGAGGGAATACTTTAATTTCATTGATTTACGTGTGGCTGTCCAGCTTTCCCAGAACCACTTGTTGAAGAGACTGTCTTCTCTATTGCATGTTCTTGCCTCCCTTGTCATAAGTTAATTGACCGTATGGGCATGGATTTATTTCTGGGCTTTCTATCCTGTTCCATTAATCAATGAGTTTGTTTTTTGTGCCAATACCATGCTGTTTTGATTACTATAGCTTTGTAGTATAGTCTGAAGCCTGGGAGGGTTATACCTCCAGCTTTGTTCTTTTTTCTCAGGATTGCTTCTGCATCTTTTTTGTTGTTGTTGTTCCATATAGATTTTAGGATTATTTGTTCTAGTTCTGTGAAAAATGTCCTCGGTATTTTGATAGAGATTGCATTAAATCTGTAGATTGCTTTGGGTAGTATGACCATTTTAATAATATTAATTCTCCCAGTCCAAGAACACATCTTTCCATTTCTTTGAATCATCTTCAGTTTCCTTTGTCAGTATTTCATAGTTTTCAGTGTATAGGTCTTTCACTTCCTTGGTTAAGTTTATTCTTAGGGTATTTTTTAGATACAATTGTAAATGAGTTTTTTTTTTTTTTTTTTTACTTTCTCTTTCTGATATTTCATTATTAGTGTAAAGAAACTAAACAGATTTCTGGATATCAACTGTGTATCTTGCAACCTTGCTGAATTCATTTATTAGTTTTAATAGTTTTGAGGTAGAGACTTTAGGGTTCTCTCTATATCCTGTTGTCTGTAAACAGTAACAGTTTTACCTCTTCCCTTCCAATATAGGTATATCTTATTTCTTTTCCTTGTGTGATTGCTGTAGCGAGGACCCCCATACTATGTTAAATAGAGGCGGCAAGAGTGGACATTCTTGTCTTGTTCCTGAATTTAGAAGGCTTTCAGCTTTTTGCTGCTGAACATTATGTTGGCTGTGGGTTTGCTGTAAACGGACTTTATCGTGTTGAGATATGTTCCCTCCATACCAACTTTGATGAGAGTTGTTTTTTTTTTAAATCATGACTGGATGTTGAATTTTGTCAAATGCTCTTTCTGTGTCTATTGGATGACCTTGTAGTTTTTGTCTTTCCTTTTGTTAATGTGGTATATCACATTGATTAATTTGTGTATGTTGAACCATCCTCATGACCCTGGAATAAATCCCATCTAATCATGGTGTATGATCTTTTTTTACGTATTGTTGGATTCAGTTTGCTAATATTTTGTTGACAATTTTTGCATCTATATTCATCAAAGCTATTGGTCTGCAATTTAATTTTTTTCTTTTTCTTTTTGTAATGTCTTTGTCTGGCTTTGGTGTCAAGGTAATGGTGACCTTGTAGAATGAATTTAGGAGTGTTTCCTCCTCTTCAATTTTTGGAATAGTTTGGGAAGGATAGATGTATGTTCTTCTTTATATAAAACAATCTAACTTTTTAAAGAAGAAACATTTGCGAATAGACACTTTTGCATACATTATGGCCCTTGGTCTCAACATTTTAGTGTTTATTTCCTAGGAACAAAGATATTTTGTTATAAAAGCACTGTATAGTTATCCAATTCAAAAATTTGCCATTGATACTTTCTTCTAGGAATCATATTCTGATTGTTCTGATTTTGTCTCAGTAATGTTCTTTTTGATAAGTTTTTTTTTTATTCTTAGAAGATGGGATCCAAGATCACATATTGCATTTTGTTGTCATGTTTCTTTAGTCTCTATTGATCTGGAAAAATTCTGTAGTCTTTGTTTGCTTTTCATAACATTGACATTTTTAAAGAATCTATTCTATTTTATAGAATGTTTCTCAATTGGGTTTGTCTGATATTTTCTCATGATTTGATTCAGGTTATGTGTTCCTGATTGAAAAATAGCAAAAGTGATGCATCCTTCTCAGGATATCAGATCTAGTGGGAACACTATCAAATACTTCATTGTTATTTTCTTTGTTTTCTATCATGGTGCATATAATGTTTTCTCACCAAACCCATCCACAGTCAGTTCTGAAAGAACAGGTCAGAGCCTGACATTGGGGTGTAAATGAAAATGAAGTCAGACCTATGATACATTTTTGGGACTTACTACATTCACATACCCATAGAGAAGGGAGAAAGAAGGTTAGCAACATGGAGAGTTGCTTTTGCATTCTCTTAGATATCGGTATATAGGCAATCTGAGGCCTCCTTTTCTTGGCCAGTTTGGACGAATGTCAGCACCATGCTTATTCCCTGCCACTTACTCTTTCTATACATGCCGACAGTGTCCTGCTGCTAGCTCATGACTCTGCCTAAAGGCTTTCTCTCAGCCTAGATGCAGAGTAGCTTCCAAGTGTTGGAAAGTTATCACCCCTGGGAACAACCCACAGCTAATGACTGATAAAAATGAGAGAATAAATACTCCAGCTTCCTCTGCACCATGCCCCCCTCTCCACATGGAATACCTCCCAAGGGTTCCCAGAATGATTCAGCCTCAGTTGCCCCAGTGCTACCTTGCTAATTGATGTAATTGGTCCTTCCCTTCCCTGTCTTACCTCTCCTTTCCCCATCAGTGCTTCCTAGGATCACCTCTCAAACTACTTGCACTGAAATCTTTTGCTTTCAAGAGTCTGCTTCTAAAGAACCTGCCCTTACACAGCTCAGTTATGGGATGTCCCAAAATAATTGTCTAAAATCCTCCATTTTTATCGAGCTTGAAATTTTTTTTTTTAGTTTCAAGCTTGAAATTTTACCCACTAGAGATGCATATGGGTCATCAGATATTAACTCAGGGAATTCAAATATCCCTTGAAGGATTAAAAAGTGGCTATCTTTTTTTTTTTTGTATTTTAGGAAAAATGAGTTGGTTACATTTGGTTACATTGCTTTCCTCATATTAATATTCAACCTGGCCTCCATATTGCTCAGAAAAGTCATTAACCATCATGAAGTAAGTAAATTCCCACTGCCTCAGTCTGCAGCCAGATTAAGAGATTTGTCCATGTCAGAAGGAGTATGTATGATCTCAACTCTACGCCTGCAATTTGGAGTTGACAGACTGAATATACAAATGGACAATGGCCAGACCATACACAAAAACAGAAATCTGACCCATAAAGGGAATCAGAACATGTCACCCAACATATGCTGTTTTGGCATATTGATAATTTTGAGCTGAAGGCAACTGAAAAACAGCAGATGCAGGAAGAAGTCTCTGCCCTCCCTGTTTCTGCCTAAAAGTAGGTCATAAATTTCCCATGAACAAGGTGGTCTCTGGGTACCAGGAAGAAGAGAACATTCTTATCACCAGAGACAGTGAGTTGCCACCAAGATGAGGCTGCACAAACAAGCCTTACTAAAATAACCCTTATCTTCCATTAGTTTCCCACATGTATTTATTTTGTAGTCATTTTCCCACAATTTACTGCCCATAGAATCCCAAACCCCTTTCCTTTGTCTAGTCATTTCACCACAATTTATAGCCCTTGGTTAAAACGGTATATCAGCCTCTGAGACTAACCACTTCTTTGGGGTTTCCAGTTCTTCTCTATGAAGCCGCCCAAACTATGTAAAAATATTAGCATCAAATAAAGTTTGTGTGCTTTTCTCCTCTTCATTGGTCTTTTGTCAGCTTAATTCTCAGAGCCCAGACACTGAACCTAAGAAGGTAGGAGAAAAGTTTCTTCTCCCCTACATCAATGACCTGAAACAACCTGTCCAGAAACCAATCTACTATTTACAATAACTAGCTCAGAAAGCCAGCATGCAAGTCAGACTTACAGGAAGTCAGACTGCTGTCTCTAGTGATAGTCCAGGAAATCAAACAATAACGCTTGTAAGAACTAGCCCCATATGGCCAAGACTTGATTAGTAATTGATTGCTTCCCTAATTTCTGTCCCCAAGTCCAACTTAGGACCAACTAGAGAAAGCCGTATTTGCACCCTAATCAATCATGAAGGATGCCGCACTTCTGGTTAGTCTGTCTACAGTTTTCTCATGCCAATAGCCTTTATTCCGGGTGTATCTGAAGCTGTCCCTTTTTTTCATGATGAAGCTTTCCTACTCCTCTGCCTGCCTTTGAGTTTTTGCCAAAATATAAGTAACAGTAACTAACTCCCCTGCTATAGCAAGCTCTGAATAAACAAACTACTTGTTCTCATTGGTTGGTCTTTTTCCAAAAAGTGCCCACTTGTAACTTGTAACTTCCTATGTGGGGCTAGTATTGAAGTTATACCTTATTCTCTCCACCTGCATGCTGTTTTAGATTTCCAAATAGAGTGATGCTTTCATCCCTGGATAAGACTGCACTTTAATCTCAGTGAGGTAGAAATGTTAAGACACCAAGAAAAAAAAGGCCATAAAATTTCAAATGTCCTTTTCCCCCTCTATCCAATTCACTCACAAAAACAATATTTAGATTTTTACCAGTACTGCTTTTGTCCCTTATCTTTTGCTTGAAGGTAAGAGTCTTCAATTGTCTGAAGTTTCCCGGTCCCCTCAAGATGCCTGCAGCTTTACTACTGAATATTTTCAGAGAATCTTTCAAGGGAGGTGAGGGACTGTCTTGACCATGTTAGGTCAAGGTAGTGTAGCTGCCTTACAACCTCTCAGGCTGATTATTTGCTTATTTGTTCTTAGCCCTCATTCTCACACTTGTGTGCTCTGCTGGACCTTGTAAGGTGCTTATATTCTGTAACCTACGTATACCAGATGATTTTTGGTCAGATCCTGCCAATGGCGGGAGATTAAAAGCAAGAGGAGGGGAGATGTGACTCTGTTTTCCCACGTTTTGAGCAGTAGTTGAAAAACAAAGACTGCACCAGTGATAAAAGAATGGAGGTGGTAATGGCACTGGCAGCGGAGGCAGCAGGAGCAGTGATGTCTGGGGCAGGGAGGCTGTGGGGCCTCCCTCAGCAGCCCAGGACCACAGGCTTCCAGGCAGCGGTGCAGGCAGCTGCGCTCCGATGACAGAAACCTTGCGGCACACAGCCTTGGCCTCCGCTTAATGACTGCTCTCCCAACCTGGGAATGGTAGCTTTTACTACTCAAAGAGTAAAGTTCCCTTCTTCTCCAGATTTCCCAACAAGCTTAACCAATTCCTTTATTTAAATATCTTCTGTTTGAAATAACTAGATTGGTTTTTGTTTTCCTAACTGTGTACAGAATGATAAAGACCCTCAGTGGAGACATCCAGTTAGAATTCTCCCCAAAGTGAAATCCCAATGCATCTTTCTTTTGTTCTCTTTGGGGTGTAAAGGGACATGCCTCTGTCTTATCTCTTTGGGAAGATATTTGCCTTAGAGAAAGAGCCTTAGGCAGTGGATTTGCATAGATTATTCATTCTCTCTTAGTGCAGATATGCAAATTTATTTCAAGAAAAGACTCTTGTGACCTTGAGCTACTTTGCTTAAGAGTAAGTAATATTTAAAAAAAAAAAAAAGAATAAGTCATTTTAGTACTTTGTTTATAAATCTAAAAATATGAATAAACAATAAAATAATAAATATTTTAAAAAATCATTACCTGGGATAAGCCCAGTATAGAGATCTTCTATTATCTCCCATAATACAGGTTTTTTTCTTTCCCCAATCAGCAGTCTGAGTTATGTTGAAAGGTTGTAAATATAAATTAATATCTGTCATCCTCAAACACAAGTTCCCTCTGTGTGAAGTCCAGGTGTGCAGTGGTGTGGAAGCACTATTTTTTGTTTTTGTTTTGAATACTTCTTTGGAGATAAGAACCACTGCCCTAACTAAGCCCACGAGTCTCTCCTCATCCTTGCAGCCCTGACCATCCTGGCCCCTCCCCTGGAACCTCCCAGACCTTCCTAAATTCAAGCAACTAAAGGTTAATGACTGTGCTTCAGAACTGTGACCTGTGTCCTTTCTGACTGGTTGATATCCATGCCAGTCACTACTGGGCTGGGCTCTGGCACCCACTGTCTAGCCCACTCTACAAGGCACCTGCCTTGGTGAGAGTTGGATCCTAAGCCCAGTGGGGAAGACAGGGCCTCTGATGTGGTGCTGGTACTTAAGTATCAAAGAACTAGGATACACCTAGGGACCCCTGCTGATGGTCCCCTTTGTGACCTTCATAAAACTAATTATGGGAGCTGTAGTCTCTGTAGAATTTTGGCTCTGAGCAAAAACAGGGGAGAAAATGCAATTGGGCAGGTCATATTAGGGGCAAATGCAGCCATGGATAGACAGGGCTGTGGACTTTCTGCTGCCATTGCAGATACTCAAAACTGGAGGGAGGATGCAGGAAAAGACACGGCTCTTGGAGGCAGTCTGGAGCCTAGTGATCTGAGGTCCAGGAACCACTTTTTAATATTCTTGTTGAATTTCACACCCATTTAATGGTGATGAATTCATTAAGATTCACTGACTGCCCATTGATCAAGGACATTAACATTAATTTTATTAATAAAATGTTAACTAATACTTACATTAGCATTTTCTGTGTGTCATGTTCTATTCTAAAACTATATTAACTCACTTAAGAAATCATCATCAATCATATTTTACAAATGAGAAAATTGAGATATAGAAAATTATTTCAGATTCATGTGGCAAACCAGCATTTGAACCCAGGCCACCTAACCTGGCACATGAATACACATTAATTGCCATCTTTCATCTAGCATCAAGGATTATCTTTGTCTTGTTTTTAAATGGTATTTTCTATTTGATTGTTGATAATATGTATATTGATTATATAAAAGTATTATTAAAAATGTTTTACCAGAAAAATTTTGAGTGGAATTGCTTTGAGTTCAGCAGAAACTGAGAAATCAGCACCATAAATAACACCGCTTAAGAAAGAAAAACTGAAAACTTATTTAGATTATAAGCCACTTGATGACTATCAATTCAATTAAAATGTTGTTGGAAAAGTTTTATGCCATTCTTTCCATGGAATCATGACTCATACTGGATCATCTTTAGCTAGTGAGAGCTGCATCAAAAGGTAATATCAAATATTTCTAAAAATCAACAAATTACTTGGAAATTAGAATAACTAGAAGAAAAATTTGCATGAAGCTTTTATCTTGTGGTAAGCAGTTCTATACACATACATACATATCTAATATGTAATAGAATAAAAAGTTTTATACAGATATACACATACATATATACATATATATCTTTTATAATTTAGAAATAAAGGAAAATATTTAAATTCCTTACATTTATATATTACTATATAAGTTAATTTGCGATATATATTAATGATCAAATATTCTGAGTATAAACCCCAGTTGCAAATATCAGCCAACTTCACCTCAAACATGCTGAAATAGTAAAGAAAGAAATCTATTTTTTTCTCAGTAGGCATTCATATATTGTTGTTGAGAATGTAAATAGGTACTTCTTTCGGGAGGCAATTTTGGTAATAAACAAGGCCTTTTTTTAATATGAAAAAAAAATGAAATTTATTTTTTCTCACATAACTAGTAGTCCAGGTAGGTTGTGGGCTTAGTTATGTCATCAAGGGCCTTTCCATATCTGTTCTGCTTTCTGCAGTGTGAGGGGGTCCTTACCTGGAGCCCCTCATAATGTCATTACAGTCACAGAACCTCCTGCTGTTATATCTGTGTTGGTTTAAAATATACCCATAAATTATTTAATATTCCTCCCTTCAAATGTGGAGCATAATTCCCCTCCTCTTGAATGTGGGCTGCATTTAGTGATTCACTTTTAATAGATAGACTGTCATGGAAATGACAGTGTGTTGCTTCTGAAATTAGGACATAAATGCATTGTGGTTTCCTTCTTACACTTTCTCTTGGGTCACTCACTCTGGGGAAATCCAGTTACCATGTCATAAGGACACTCAGTTAACACTATGGAGATGTCCACATGGCAAGTAACAAGCCTCCTGCAAAAAGCTAACAATGAACTGAGACTTTCTGCCATAGCCATGTGAGGGCACCATCTTGGAAATCTCCAAGCCCCAGTCAAGCCTTCAGATGACTGCAGCTCTAGCAAATGTCTTGACTGCAGCCTCATAAGAGAACCTGAGCCAGAACCACCCAGCTAAGCTGCTCCTGAATTCTTGACTGACAGAAACTGTGGGATAATAAATATTTGAGATAATAAATGAAAATTGTAACATCGTGCTACATAACTAGTGCCAGATCTATATATGACAACAGCTGGGGGAAGAAAGGAGCAGCTCTTCTTTCTGGCTCTGTTTTTCTCTCTCTCTTTTTTATAAAAAAATTTTTTTTTGGATAAACTTTTCTGAGGCTTCCCAGCAGACTTTTTACATTCCACTGGCCAAACCTGGGTCACGATCCAGTTTCTCAGTCAATGACTGGTAAGAAGACATTACCATGATTGGCTTATGCTGGATAAGATCTACCCCATGGAACTGGAGTTGGCTTCACTGAAACAGAAGACTGTGTAGAGGATAGTGACTTCTGTTAGGAAGGAAGTAGAGTAGAGGAATAGCTATTGAGATGACTCAATCAAGAGGTCTAGATCATGCTGTATAACAAATATCCACCAATCCTTAATGGCATAACACACCAAAAGTTCATTTCTCTTTCACACCACCTATCCAGAGTGGTTTAGCTAGAAGACCCCAGCTGAAGGCTTCTATGTTTCTATTATTTTCCCAGAGGTCAGGTGGGAAAGTGGCAAACAGTTTACTGGGTCCTAAAGTTTTTCCTTGGACGTGACATATCACGTCCTCTCCATCTTATTGACCTAAGTAATTATATCTAATTTCAAACAGTTAGATAATGCAATCTTATGTTGTGACCAGAAACTGGAAACGCAGAAATATTGAGTGAACATCAGTGATGTTCATTACCAGCAGGAGAAAAACAGTGTCTGAAAAAGCTGCTTGCTGGAGGGACCAGAAATTAGGGCTGTAGTATGAAAGCACTTTCCATGCTCTACCCTCTAACATTCCGAAACCTCTTTAGGAATCTCTCTCTTCTTATTCTTGTCTTTAAGACCTGAATTGGTAGAATAGATCAGATGTTAGGCACATGGCACAGGGAAAGATCCTAACTTAACTGCTGGTGTTAGATCTTAGCCTACCAAGTGTCTTAGCAGACTACTTGAAAATTTCAGTGAGAAGAATATTTACTCAGCATCAGGTATTTAATCGTGCTTGGATATCAGGTCCAATAATGTGTGATTTTGCTAATAAATCTATAAATAACATATTGAAATGATAAGTGCGGCAGTGATGAGATCTGCAGGTCAATAGGTCACTTTTCTCAGGCTTCTTCATGCTTGTGGAGTGGCTCTTACTCTAATAGGATGCATGGAAGCTTCCTAAGCAAGGAAACAGATCCATTCTCCTCAATGCTAGTCCTCTAGTTTGAGTCCTGCAAAGCTCCTAACTTACTAGACTTCGGGTTCCCTGCTTTGCCTTTATCTTTTGAGTTCTTTTATGATAGCGGACCTATTAATAAATCAGGAACTAAAACAGTTTTGCTGACTCCTAGCTCTGGTATCAATCTAGCTAACTCCATCTCATTTTTCAGCTCTTTACAAGAAGCTTTCTGAGTATCTCACTGCTCCATCCAGTCTTACTCTGTTTTTCATGTCCTGTCTTCTCCCACATACACCTTTTTGTTCCTATCTTTACAAAGCATGTATCATACCGCAATCAGCAATAGCCGATTTCCTGGATATCTGCCTTCCCAACCGATAAGCTCTTTGAAATTAAGTTTCACATTTTATAAGATCTTAGAAATTCATAGGTCCAGTGTAGGGAATAATAATGTGGTGCCTGATTATTAAATGTTCAGTGAATGTTGAATGAATACTTAAAAAACTACAAGGATCAAACTCTGGCGAAGGGGATTATGTGTCCCTGTGTTCTAGGAATTTCCAATACTCTTGAGAGTCTTTAAAAATTCACTATAAAGATCCATTGTTTTCACTTCCTAAAGCAGGGTAAGCTAACAGTATCTATTGAAATATAATTAACTGGAGATAGGTCAACAAATTTAGGCCTTAATTTAGCATCAACAGTTCATCCAATTAACTTCTTACAAGAGTAACACTGGCAGTGGCTCTCAGCTTTGTTCCAAGTAAGGAGGGTGGTGGTGACACCTATGTCATTAAGTAATCCTCTGGCAACAGAAACTGTAGGGATGGGGGTGGAAAGTGTAGTTTGAAGACATCCCTCAGGCAATTCCTGTAAATTCACCCCGAGGAGAGTGTGACCCATTTTCTTTCCTCCCCATTCACTGCACAAAGGGCTGATGCTGAGGCAGGCCAAGGTCATTTTGGTCTTGGAGATTTTATAATGGATTGGACTCCCCGGGGGCACCCAGATTCAGGTAGCAGGGCTTTTATTACCACGAGGTAGCTGAGCTTATTCTTTCTGGTTCACATAACTATTTAAAAACTACATTATTTATAGGTGTGGGCATTTATGGAAAATCGTTTGTTATTAAGCTTATAGTAACTGCTTTTTTTTCTTGGTCCTGTGGGTGAGGACTGACAACGGCGATCCTACTGTCATCTTTTGGGAAGTCACGCCCTGGCTCAGAAAAGCTACAGACAGTCTTCAAGGCTCAGGGTGTAGTCTGGCTGTAGAGCACTTGAAAGCCCGGAGGAGTAGTCAGCCGTCGGCACACTGTCTTCTTTCAGCCGTCTTAGGAGTTTCCGAACTCGCTCGAGTGGAGACTTGCAGGGGTGGGGCTGGAATGTCTTCCGCATTCCTCCTCCTCCTCCCCTCCCCTTTCCTCTCCTTCTCCTTCCCCTCTCGCTCCTCTCTCCAGTACCCTTCTTCCCCTCCCCCTCTCCCTCCCCCTTCACCTCCTCCTCCCAGCTGCGGTTGCTGGGGGGGGGGGAGGGGAAGGAACTGATCAAGCGGCTGGAAGCAGAGAGTGGGAGGACCCGAGTCCAGAGAGCCCTGGTAGCTCGCAGGCCTCTGAGCACGTGGACGTGTACCCCGTTCACGTTATCTGTAGAGTTATCATAAATTAGGGAAAAAAGGCAGGGCCAGCTTCACAAACCCTTGTGAAAGGATGCCCCGGTGTTCTAATTACAGTTTTACAGAGAGCTAGTTCATCATGACTACTAATCTCTCATCTGTAAAATGGGGATAAAACAAAAATTAAACAAATATTATCCAAAAATAGGAAGCTTGCGTAACAAAGCGGTGTTCATTTCCTGTGAATAGTGGAGAGGAACTAAGTAACTGCGCTTTGTTGATTTTATTCCAGCCAAATACAAAGACAGACCCTATACAACAAATGTATTCCTTTGTTCTGAGCCTTGTAAAGAGTCATTTCTCTACAAAGAAAGAATCCCCTTTGTGCATTCCCTGGCCCGACAGGCCGCGGGGATTATGAAGAGAAAGCTCTCGAGCTATTTTCCTGGTTAGAGACATTGTTCTGGAAAGCAGGCTGGGTTGCCATGGCTACGGCTCCCCAGCGGCCTCGCCCTGCCCCTTTCCACCCCGGCCTGCCTGTGCTGCCTGCTAGTACCCGGGCAGGCCTGACTTCAAATGTTCCTCCCGCACAGCACGGAAATGGCAGGGAAATTCCATCTTACAATTCTCAGATGGCCTCTGAGGCCCAGAAGCAGAAAAAAATAATCCCTTGTAAGGCAGTCCTGAATTGTCCTTGAAAAAACAACCATTAGATTGAAAGCTTGTTGAAGGCAGGAACCACGTTCTCATCAGTAAACCAATCCTCCCCTCTCACAGTAACCAACTTACCTACCCTCTCAGCCCAAAGCAGGCTGACACACAGTAGGGTCTGGAAAAAAGTTTATAACCATTTGCCAGTGAGGTGGCGGTTTAGCAGCGTGTTAAAAGCACGGACTCAACCAGATTCTTGGTCTGCCGTTTAAATAGATTGAAGTACCTAACCTTCCAAGCTCCATTTTCCTCATCTCTAGAATGGGAGCAATAATGTCTAACTCGGAGATACATGGTGAGTACTGAATAAGATAATATAGGAACCACTTGGTCCTGTGTCTGACTCTCAGTATTACGATTCTGATGATTATTGTTGTCTCTCCTCTGCAGCCTCCTGCGTGTTCCTGTGGGAGAAGCACTGTCCCCTACAAAACCCAAAAACTCTTCTAGCAGAGTCCAGCAGCTCAGGTCTAATAGTTAATGAAATGAATACAGAACTGCTGCGTAAGTTGTTTATTTGTGTAATAAGGGTCAAATAGAACATGCTAGTAACACGCTCCGTTTGCAGAAGATTGTTGCACATAAATAATGCAAAGTGGATGTGTTCCAATTGTTCACCCATACATCCATGGTAAAAAGATGAAAATAGGGCCGTGACTTCTTTTAGTTTGACCTTCTCTGTCTTCCCTCCCCCAACCCCCCACCCCCACCCCTCAGGGGATTTTAAAACCCTACAGACCCGGTTTTAATTGAATTTGTGTGCGTGAGAGAGACAGAGGGAGGGCTCTTACACTCAGAGGGGTCCCCACAGTCCTCCCCACACCAGGGCTGCTTTCCAATTCAAACAAGCCTTGGGGTCCGGAGGCACTTATTTGGTGCCTCTGGAAGATTCTAAACATCCTTGGGACACTCAGGAGAAAGGGAGTGTAGCACCCCCCACCCCCAAATTTGATCTGCCCAACTCCCTAGCTAGGTCCGGACTTTGGCTAGAACGCGTAGGCAGCCTTTGGCGTTTTGGGGGTCAGGAGATAGAACTGGTCTGGGAAGGCTCTGAGCCGAACCTGGCCGCAGGATGTGCACACCCTCGACAGCTGCGGACCACTGCTCGGATGGTTGGATTTTCAAAGGTGCCACTTCATGGTGGGACTGATCAGATGTCAGAGGTGCTGGCACCTGGGGGAGGGGAAGCGAGGACAGGATTATCACTCCACTGTTACCTAATACTGCTATGTCTCTTGGTGGAGAAGGTATGTACAGCTTTTATGTACTTAAGGGTACGAAGGAAAAGGGCACGTTGACAGTATTGAGTACGTTTATTGTCATTAATACACAGGGCCGAAGGAGCCCGGTAATTTTACGTACAAGTGCCGATGGTATGTAGAGCGCTCCCACGACACCTATGTGCGGTGTATTTTGAGGTTGTGCAATAATGCAGCAGAGGTGCAGAAAGGCGGTGTGAACTGCAGGGTGTGAAGTGTTGTTCCCTCTCCTTCAGACCCTCACACAGTCTTACCCCCGCCCCCCCCCACCCCAGGATACACTTTGAACCACCCCAGACACATAGTCCTCCCCTCCCCCAACACCGCAGCCAGCTTTCTCTGAAAACTGATACCCTGAGGCCCTTTTCCCTTACCAGCCACAATTAGGGGCAGTAAGAGGGAAAATGCGGACTGGATCATGGCACAGATGCAGTGCTCTGTCATTTTTCCTTCCGTAATAGGCCACTGTTCCGGCTCCAGGCCTTATATTTTATCTGACTTGGCTACTCTAGGAAACAGCTTTAGGCTCCTGCGAGTCCAGGCCAAATCCACTTCTTACTGGGAAGTCCATTTTGTATTTTCCGTCTCACCCTCGTCAAGTCTCAGCCGAGGCTGTTGTTCTCAATCCAGCTCAGAAACTGGCTCAAACCGCCCTGAACTGGATTTGGTGGCTGTTGAGACACAGTTTCTGCCTCTTTGTTAGGGCGGATCCGGCCTCATTTGCTCTTCGGTTTCCCTCCCTCCTGTTTTCCCAGAGTCACCAACAGCAATTCCCCTCCCCCTGCCTCTTCAGTTTGGCATTCTTTTACCCTTCCCTGGGCCAAGGCCCCATGAAGTAGATTAAATTTTTTAATAAAATAGTGGATTTAGGTTGTAAACCTTCAGCTTTTACTACATTAACTATTTAGTTCTGCTTTTCTCAAATTTGTTATCTAACCAGTTGACATGGTGCCCTTAAAATCTTGGCTCTCATTCTAACCTGGAAATGTCTTAAATTTTCACTCTAGATAGAAGTAACTTTAAATTCCAGATCAAAGGCTTAAAGGTGTTGGTGTAGTACATTGTTAATTTACGTTTTGTTACTATATTTAAGACAAAATAATTAATTCACTTCTGTGTTGAGAGATGACAAAACAATATGTATAGAATTTGTAAACAGTCACCCATACTGGCTGTCTATTGCAACTGCGCGATTCCAGAGAAAGAACTGAAGACTTGAGATGGTTTTGGTTTTCGAACTTGTAATTTTAACCCTGGATCAGATTCTGTGAATTGTTTAGGGAAGAAGGCTGTTTGGAGAATGCGCGGGAACCATTGCTAACGTGATGCAGGTGGGGCAAAACTTGGAATGTGACGGAGTGAGAAGAGAACAAGGCTGGGCTTTTGTAAATTCTCTTTCTGTGGAATTTCAGCATTTCTTATGTTTTGGAACTAGATAGAGGCGATGATTGTACAACACTGTGGATGTATTAAATGCCAGTACAATGGCTAATTTTATGTTATGAGAATTTTACCTCAGTTTTAAAAAGTTAAGCGTTTCTTGATAAGAATTTTTCACTTTCTTCTTGTGGGGTTTGAAAAATCAGAGAAGAGACAGATAATAAGCAACCATTTTCGGGGTGTGGCTCCACTTGGTGCTTAACGACGTACTCGTCTCCCTCTGCTGGCCAAAGTGAGCAACATGTCACGATGTCCCAAGGCCTTTTGAGCCTGTCTCAATTATATGTCGAAGCACAAATACCAGGCTGCTTTATCGAGAATCGTCCTCAATACCTTGTTTCCAGTGCATTTTGTTTGTCTTCCTTATGTGCTTGGTGCAGGGCTGGTTCACTGAACGAGGAGCACAGATGTTTTCCTTCTGCGGTGTTACAAAAGAATAATTGTATCTCAGCAATGTAAAATTCACCCCTAAATCTCAAAGCAGAACCCAAAATGTTATCATTTCTTCTAGGCTAAAAACCAGAGTTAAATTGCTCATTTAAGTGTTTAGTTTCCGTAGAGCCAAAAGCCCTGGAAAAAAGCCAATTATAACAGTAGAATCTGGAAAAGCTATTTTTATATGCAAAAGCCTGCAGCTGGCTTTGTCCAGTGCCTCAGTACCCTGAAAAAGGCTGGGTTTGGACTAAGGGAATCTTCAAAACCTATGTAAAAAAGGTGAATCCATCAATTAAATTTGTTTTTATGAGATTTACAAATCTTAGACAAATATGGTGGGAAGAAGAACAATATTATGCTCTATTTTGGAGGTCAAGGCCTTCTCCTTGTTCGATCTACTCTTCCCTTAGGATCCTCACACCTTTTGTTTCACATGCGTAAAATGCTTCTCCCTCCTCCAGTTCCTCCCATTCATGGGTCAGGCCTGACCCGTCAAGCCTTCCGTTATGTCACCTCCTCAGAGAAGCCTTCTTGCTTGGTCAAAAGCAGACTCCTTATACCCTGTTATCTTCTCATATGACATCCTCTTTTTTCTGTTATAGTACCGCTATAACTTACCATTGTATGTATTTGTTTCCTTGTATATTCTCTTCCTCCTTCACTGGCTTTCTAAATCCCCTAAGGGCCATTATCTGTCTGATCAGAACTGTATAACCAGCTTTTGGAAAAGAACCTGGCAAAAAAGTAACAAGGAGTAAATATTTGTTGAACAGATAAGTTAAGTTCAAATCCCGTATCTCTAGCTCCAGTCTAGTGCTTTCTGGACTACTTGTCTTCTTTTATACCTTGTAGCTTTTTCAAGACTTAGCCTGTGTTCTTTTTCTCTTGTAAACTCAGTAAACTGATTTGTTTTAGGGCTCCTCTTCCCATAATGTGAAAGGTGCTGAGTGTAATGGAATCTTCACAGTTCCTCGAATTTTATCTCCCTAAAAGAAAAAAAGAAAAGAAAAGAAAAACAGGCTAATCATCTATTTCTTAGAGTCTGTGTTTTCTCATCTGTAGTGCCTGATTTTACTGGGAACCCTCACCCGGCGCCCCCACCAGTCTTGTTTTTGATTTCTGAATCTGGAGTCCTCCACTTGGGTCGCCTCCCCCATCAAAAGTTTCCATACTACCAGGGAGAAAGGGTCTACCAATTCTTCAAAAAAGTCTCTTCCTCCAGTCCAGAGAAAGACTCCTCCTGCAAAGATTTAAATTCCCTGGAATTTCAAGTAGGCAATTTGCATTTCTGAGAACCTTTAGACTAGATGTCTGTCTTTTCATTGGACTTCAGCCCAACAGAAGAGTAATCCCTTTGAGGCATTTCTTTACCTAGGCAAATTAGCTATTATTACACTCTTCCAAAAGCTGTGCTCGGAGTTGGAGGACTTTTGTGACCTGTGGGTTTATTCTGTATTCCCTGAATGGTTTTGATTGACGGATGGTTGTGTAACTGGTAGAATTTCCCTAGCTGCCTACAAAATGCTGTGACTTTCACTCCTTTTAACTGGTAATAGTTAAACGAAACTACTGGAAGTCAGAAAAGCTCAAAGCTCTGAAGTCTTGGTTTTCTCATCCATTTTGTTTTTCATCTGCAAAAAGACGATGTCCACTTTACAGAGTTGTAATACTTATTATAATAGCATTTATAGAGCAATTACTTTATGCCAGTTACTGTTCTATATACATAATACTACTTGTTCTATATATAGGTATATAATCAGATAGATAGATAGATAGATAGATAGATAGATAGATAGATAGATAGATTTATTTAAACCCAGCCACTGTTTGGGGTAGATATCATTGTCTCTGTTTTACTACCAAGGACATGGAGGCACAGAGAGGTTAGGTAACTTCCCCATGGTAACACAGCTAGTGGGTGGCGGAACACATACACAAACCCATGCTGTTTGGGTTCTGAGTCTATGCTTTTAAAACCCAAGTCCAGTTTACCTGGCACATGTTTACCTGGTGAATGTTACTAAATGTCAGTTTCTTATCTCCTCCCTTATTTCCATGAAAATAATCATTACTTCCTCAAGGTATTGTAGTACAAAACCATAGAAATTTAGAACCAACACAGTCCCCTACTTTTTCAGATGTGGAAATGGGAGGCCAAAGTGCTTGAATCATTTGTACTGTGTGACTGGAAGGGACTCGAATTTAGCTCTCCTGACTAACCTGTGCAGGAATAATGGGTCTCCATATTAAAGTGTTCTATTTTTTTCCTCTTCCATTTTTGAAAAGAAACAGAAAAAAATCCTTTTATGAATTTCACTACTACCCCCACCTTGTTTTCTGCAATTCAGTAACACAGGCTGCTGCCCTTAGAGACTTAGCTAAATGGAATGCGCTGCTTCTCTGCCAGAACACACGAGGGAGTGGAGCGGGCAGGAGTTCGCCAGGCAAAGGGCACCAGGGAATTAGCACTCGCTCCTTTATTCTTCCTCACTCTTCTCCCTCTCAATCCCTTCCCTACTTGTTCCTGGCTCCAGCTCTCCATTCCCTTCCCTGGATTAGGAGTATCAAGCTATCACTGTTGTCCACCCGAATACAAATTCAACCCTGAACTGGGACAGTAGTTAGCTAGGTCGTCCATAGCTGCCTAGTGTCTCCACCACCCCAGCCCCCTCCCCCCACCAGGAGAACAGTGAGAAAGCCCTGAATTCCTGTCTTCACTGTGCTATTATCTCGATATATATGCCTCTGCATGGTTTAGTTAACCTGTGCTAGCCATACTTTTTTCATCTTTGTATGAGATACTATCTTTTCTATTGTTTTCTCACTGGAAATTTTGGCTTGACCATGAAGAAGAGCTGTGACAAAACTCAAGAGACCACAATATTTGTTTTATTTTGTTTGGCTTAAAATAAAAATTCTAAGAAATACCACAGATATGTCTGTAGTTGCAAAACTGCAACATGGCTTTACGAGCTTAAGGCTTGTAAAGGCCATGTTTAAAAGACCACAATACGTCGTGTTATGCTGTAAACACAGAGAATATAAATTCCAAAGGAAATGTTTCCTTTTACTACCACGGAAAAGGAAATTTAGTTGTTTTTCTGTTTCTCCTCCTCCTCCTCCCTCTCCTCTCTCTCTTCTGTTCCCCCTCTCCCTCTCTTTCCCCCTCCCCTTCCCTTTCATTTTCCTCTTCTCCTTCTTCCCCCTTGCAGTTTTCTTTGATTGGACCTTGGAGAAGGAGAGTGTGATAAAGGGAGCTTCTGGCTGAACTGTTTGATGCATGATGTGTCACAGTGAGAAATAAGTTTGAGAATGTAGATTAGGTTCACATAGTGGAAGTTCCTGATTTTAACAATACTTTAAAAACTTTTGTTGAATTTCTACAATATACCAGATTTTGTTTGTTTTTTGCATATGCTATATCAAGTAGTCATTACACACAACTTGAAACTGAGACTCAGGCAACTTGCCTGAACTCACAGAGAAGGCACAGTCCCTTTCTAGGGACTGCTAGTCTTCCAAGTGTTATAGTAGAGATGGGTTCACACTACAGTGTGCCATGGTGTGGGGAATTATGATCTCCGATGAGGAGCTGAGAAGGTGGAGGGGAAAGGCAATCTTGTATTCATGGACGTGTTGCTAGAGCTGGGTGTTGAAGGTGGAGTAGGAATTTGGGCCAATGACAGACCGGAGAGGGACATGTTGGTCAGAGGGAATGAGATGTTAGAGACACAGAGGTCTGGAATAGAATGTTGTGCCCAGGGAATGTAAGCCAGGTGAGTGGAGTAGAAAGTGAAACGGGGAAAACAGTGGAAAGCGAGGCTGCAGAAGCACACAGGCCAGATCCCTTGGGTGCCGTGCAATGGTGTTTGAACTCATTCCTCCAGGCCTGGGGTTTTCAGCAGAGCACTCCTTCTAAAAAACAGACATTTTGTAGAATTCCAATGCATTTATTTACAGAACCACTAAGGCATGTCACAGTATCCCAGAGATTTAACTAATACAGTGTTGTAACTATGGCAGGCAAAGTGGAACCAGTGAGGAGTTCCAGGTTTGCCCAGGACTAAGGGGGAGTCCTTGGATGAGGTGCTTTCAGTTTTAAAACCTGGATGAGTTGGTTAGTCTAACTGTAGGCAGGAATGTAACATCTAGCATGCGATTGACTCTAGCAGTTTGGAGGATGGAATGGGAAAGGAAAGGAAAGAAATGCAAGGGACCTAACAGTTATTGGGTAACATTGTGTTCCGGAGGGTACTCCATGCCCTCCTGGTAGTATAGCTAGACATTGTTTATCTCATTTTACTAACAGAGAATCTGAAACTCAGAACGTTTAATTTGTCCAAGGTCACGCGGCAGTAAGTGGCTCCACTGGGATTGGATCCAGAGCTGTTTGAACCCAATGCCCCAACCCTATTCATTATATCCAAGGGGAGGTCCCTGCAGGCAGGGAGACTGCTACTTAAAACTGTAAAAATGATAGAGGGAATGAAAATGTAGGGAAAACACAGAATAGTGGTGAATATCTGCATGTAAGCATGGGAAGAGGAAAAAGAGCCATATCCCATATGATGCAGGGAGAGACAGAGAAGCCAGGAGAGTACAGTGTGGTGAAAGAAAATGGGAAAGGTGATTTCACAAAGGAAAGGATGATCCCAAGTGTCCAATATGATAGATGCTGAGGACAATGAGGACTGTGCAAAGAGGACTGGCATTAGGACCAGGAAGTTATTAATGAACCACAGGCAAAAGCCACTGTGGACTAAGTGAGTGTGCTGGCTTTGTAACATCAGATTAGCTAGGCTGAACTGTATTTCTCAGACGTTCCTTCCCTGTATGTTTCCCTTTGAGGGTGGCCCACAAGAGATATTAATGTGAAAGAATTTCACAGCTGATGTGATCAGTGGCCATTTTGGTTTCTATTTCAGAAGATGGAGGCAGGCACTCTGGTAGCTCATGTCAATTGTCCCTTAGCTGCTGCCCTCCTCCCCCCCAGCTGACGTAGGGAGCAGGCCTGCAACTGCTCCACTTTCCCCAAATCCTTTTTCAGCTTCTCTGACTCCTGGGCCACTCATATGTCCACCTCTGTAAGAAAGGGTACCAGCTTCTCCCATAGGACACCCACATCACCGAGGTTAAAGGCCGTGAGAACTGGCAAGGTTCCATTGTGTCCTTGGTCATCCTCACCTTCTATCCAACTTCTCTTTCCCGTTGCCTGACCTGCTGTTGTGACACACCAGCATCAGACATGAAGCCAACAGCCTTACAGAGACTGTGTACGTAGACCTCACAATCACATAAGATACACACACACACACACATACAATCATGCTTACGTATCTGTGGTGGCTCCACTTCTTTGGTTGAACTCTGATACACTGAGAGATGTGAAAAAGGAGGCAGCAAGTGTAAGTGACTCTGGAAAAGTATCATAATCATACCATAAATATCTACTGAGTCCCTTGTATGTTCCTGTGCTTAATTCAGAGAACATGGTGATGAACAAAAGTGATGTGATTGGGAGACTACAGTCTAGAAAGACAGACAGATGATTAAAAAGTGAACAATCAGATATGTATTGAAGTGGTATGAATACTCCAAAGGCAAAACCACAAAACAAAATATCTCCCTCCCCTCCCATGGGTGACGAGATACTGAGATCCACACAGAAGGGACATAGTTTAGGCTGGGAGATCAGGGAAGCATTTTCTATGATGTGCTGTGTCAGCTGAAATCTGAAGGATAAGTAGGAGTTAAGAAGGTCATTTTAGGGAAACAGAAGAGCATGTATTAGCCCTGAGGTAGAAGAGGCCCAGAAGAGGCAAGATTCCTGAGCAGTTAGAGTCTGATAAGGAAGACAGAAAGGGACCTGAAATAAGACGGGAGAAGAAAGCTTTGTTGTCAGTCGGGGATTCTGGAATTTTCCCAGGAGTAAGGGAAAACCATTTTTGGTAGTTAAGATTCTCTGGTTGCAAGGAACAGAAATACAAAGCAGAGCAGCTTAAGAGAAAAAAATAGGTTTTTACTGGCTCACGTAATCGAACCACAGGAGATAGAGGAATGGAGATGACTTTAAGGGGCGGAAGGACACATGGTATTCAGGCCATCGAAACACTTGTTTCCATCTTCACTTCCCTTCGCACATGTACTTCATCTCTATAATTAGATTTTTAATGAGGCTGGAGCCATAGATCACATCTTCACAGTTTTCCTCCTCCACAGTCTACAACATTGTTCTTACTAGATCCAGTAGCTCTGAGTTAGAAGCAGATTACTCTGCCTGGGGAAATAGAGACACAGCTAACAGCGACTTCTCACTTCCTTACAAAATCTCTTTTTCACAAAGAATTGCCCAGATTTTGAAAAGAGCACAATTACCTCACTTTCCTCATGTCTGGATAGTAAAGTACATTTTTGTCTCAGACTTTCTGATTCATTTCCCTTCAGTATTACAGTCCTACTTGACTGGTGGTATGGTCCAAAATTCTGCTAAATACAGAATCTGAATGTGAAAAATTTCAAACAACATTTTATTTTAAATTAGTTCTGAGGGCTTCAATATTGTTAGAAAGTAGAACTATAGTAGTTTTTGTCAGGTCAGAAATGCACTAGAATGGTGCAAAGCAAATTTGAGATTATATCAGTTTTATCTGCTTTTTCTTATCGGTCTTTTCCTCTGAGGAACAAAATGGGACCCACCTCACATTAGCAACACTGACAAGAATGTAACAAAAACAAAATATTCTCCTTTGGGTGGGAGCTTTCCCTAAATTACTGTATTAATCAAAACTCTTTTCAGTGGTAAGTATCAGAAACTTCTCAAACTCACTTGAAAAAAGAATACGTCAGTTAATATAGCTGAAAAGTTCAGGAGAATTGCTTCAGTCACAGCTGGGCTTTTGAGCTGAAATGACTTCCCAGGGACTCAAGTTCTCCTTCCAGCTCTTGGCTCTGCTTCCCTGCGTGTGGCTTCATTCCGAAGCAGGTTATTGCCAGGTGCTGGCCCCGTGCGGCTCAGCTCTAGACTTACATTCCAATAGCTCAAACAGCCTAAGCAGAAGGAGAGCTTTTCTTTCCATGTGGTTATAGCAAAAGTCCAATCCAGGCATGTCTCAACCTTGGACTGATTATGACTAGGAGGCTTGGCCAGGTGTAGGTCAAGTGCCTGCTGTGGAGCTGGGGCTGGAAGTGGAGGCAGCCTCACCTGAAGCACATGCCCTGAAAGTGGGATGGAGAAAGCACCCCAGACGGGCAAATGAGGACCAGATGCTCACAATAGTCAACTTTGGCTGCTCACCATCATGCATTCCTTAGTTCCACTGCTTAACATAGTGCAACCATTCACATGAATAAAAAACAAACATTGTCACCTCCAAGGGACAATGACTCATATTGTCTTTAATAACATTATTCAGCTCAAAGGTCACAATATCTAGGTGTCACAGATTCCCCTTAGTTGGACTTAGAGGCATCTCCTGTAAATTTGGAATCTATAGCTAAATAATATATTTGACCATCCTGGCATATCTATCACACAGTTATGAAAGGAAAAGAGGATTATCATAGTTTTAAACTATCATTTTCAAAGGAGAAGAAAGGGAGATGGTAAATCATGGCTGCTGTTCTGTGGCACATGTAACACGCTGAAGAACAGGGAGAGCAGAGCGCCTGCTCCAGCAGTGGCATGAGTTTCTTGTTGAGCCTGTCTGTCTGTCTCAGGCTTTGCCATCTGAAAGTCTTCCGTCTCTGTTGCCCTACGGGGCCACAGCTGAGGTGGGCATTAGGGAAGATTCCTTTTTCCTTCCAGCAGTCAAATTCCTTCGGGGAAGGTTTGGGGAACTTGAGTATTAATTGTTTTAGGGGTTGAGTAATTATAGGGCTTTGTTTTCCAGGCCTGGGGTTTCTAAGGCGGTACAGCTGCCTTATGATATTGGTACATTTTTCTCTATTCACATTCCTTGAGATTGTGACCAAAACCAGAAGTCTCTTTTTTAAGTTCTCTTAGAAACAGACACTGCTTCTTGGCCACCCACTAGCTCGTAGCTTGTTGCCCTCTATCGTGGCCTCATCAGAGGTGGGGAGACAGAACTAATCAACCCCTTCTTTTCTGGCTCCGCTCCAGTGGCTGGCTGTTTGCAGTTGGAACAATTGTTCCTTTGTCAGGCAGGGAATGAATAGCAGGAAGTGACTGGGAGTGATCTGTGGATATCAGTGTCAGTGTCCTTGCTTCGTTAGTATTCACTTCAGCTTGGAGCCTGGAATTTGGATATTCTAATCCTGGAAGGCCAAAACTGACTCTCAGTCATCTTGGATTATTAACCATAGGAAAATACTGTATTTTCTATCTTTTCTGTTTTTAGACAAGCCAGCTTCAAACAAAGCTTGGCTCTTCCTTGTTGGACCTTACCATTCCAACATAATAAATTTTCTGTTAAGTCCTCTAAACATATTTTCTATCAAGTCTCTAAACAACCAGCCTTCTTTGTTTGATACATGGAAAATCCTAAAATAAAATAGGCAGTAATTTAACCAGTTACCTTCCTATCAAAAAGCAAGAATTGATCATCATCCCTACCTGGGGAAAGGGAGAGTCCTCACTACCCTGCACCTCACCTCAATTCCATATTTTTAAGGTCAATTTTTTTTCCTTTTCTCATGTCATATTTTGGCATGACATCTAGACATCAGAGAAGCAAAGTAGTATGTATTACAGCAGCAGGGTTTTGGTTTTAGGGTCTGTTATTTATTTATTTATTTATTTATTTATTTATTTATTTATTTACTTACTTACTTTAATTGAAGTATAGTCACCTTACAATGTGTCAATTTCTGTTGTACAGCATAATTTTTCAGTCATATGTATACATATATTTATTTTCATATCCTTTTTCATTATAGGTTACTATAAGATATTGAATATAGTTCCCTGTGCTATACAGTATAAACTTGTTGTTTATCTATTTTATATATAGTAGTTAGTATCTGCAAGTCTCGAACTCCCAATTTATCCCTTCTTACCTCTTTCCCCCTTTGGTAACCATAAGTTTGTTTTCTATGTCTGTGAGTCTGTTTCTGTTTTGTAAATAAATTCATTTGTGTCTTTTTTTAGATTCCACACATAAGTGATATCATATGGTATTTTTCTTTCTCTTTCTGGCTTACTTCACTTAGAATGATAATCTCTAGGTCCATCCATGTTGCAGCAATTGGCATCATTTTATTCTTTTTTATGGCTGAGTAGTATTCCATCGTATAAATATACCACAGCTTCTTTATCCAGTCATATGTTGATGGACATTAGGTTGTTTTCATGTGTTGTCTATTGTAAATAGTGCTGCTGTGAACATTGAGGTGCATTATCTTTTTGAATTAGAGTTCCCTCCAGATATATGCCCAGGAGTGGGATTACTGGATCATATGGTATGTCTACTTTCAGTTTTTAAAGGAATCTCCATACTGTTTTCCATAATGGCTGCACCAAACTACATTCCTACCAACAGAGTAGGAGGGTTCCCTTTTATTCACATAGGGTCTGTTATTTTTTAATACCATATTCCTAATACCATTTTTGAGGCATTTATGTCTCCACTAAAAGAGTCAGAAGTCCAACTCAAATTTTATTCCACAAGAAAGATAATAATTCACTCTTATAGGATAAAAGTCCAGGGATACCATTTGTCTTAGTCTGGTAGGGCTACAGAATGGGCAGTCTGAAAAACAGAAATTTATTTCTCACAGTTTTGGAGGTTGGGAGTCCGGGATCAGGGTGTCAGCAGATTTGGTTTCTGCTCAAGGAGAGAGGCTTACAGATGGTCATCCTCCTGCTGTGTCCTTAAGTGGCCTTTTCTCTCTGTGTATGTGCATTCCTGGTGTCTTTTCCTCTTTTTAAAAAGAATTCCAGTTAAGTTGGTTGAAGGCCTACACTTACAACCTCATTTAAACTTAATTACTCTTTAAATGCCCTGTCTTCAAATACAGTCAAATCAGGGTTAAGGCTTCAACATATGAATTTTGATCACACGCAATTTTGTTTTAACAGTGCTATTTTCATGTATCACAGCGCATGTATTTGGATTGAGGGCCAAAATGAGGTCATCGGGATTCTCTGATTCTTATCTTTACTCTTCTGGTTTTGTATTCAAACAGGCCTTCATGTGCTGGCCCTTTGACAACTCTAGATTATGCTCTTATGATTTAATAACTCCAGTGGAAAGATATTTTTCTCAATAATTGTAGCAAATAATTCTGTGTTGCCTCTTGCTGGCATGGAATGGAACACGTGCACATCCTTGGAACAACCACTAGAGCCAGGGTAATAGGATATGTTGATTGTTCAATCCTGGGTCACATGCCCACCCCTGGACCCAGGATGGAGGTGAAGTGCCCCAACTTGAACTACTGGAACACAGCGTAGGGAAGAAGGTGTTTCTCGAAAGGAAAATTGAAATGTTGTTATCAAGAGATTGTGGAACAGGTGATGGCAGGTAAAACCCAGCAAATATTCCATGACATCTAAATTTTCTTCTAATGCCAATATGTTATGACTTAATCCTGAGTCACTGAGTATTTTGAACTAAGCCAATTCATTGTTTTATAGGACAGTGATGACATTGTTTATAAAATTCAGAGTTCTTTCCACAATCCTTAAAAGAGTAAAAGAAATATGTAATTAATTTTGAAATAAACAAGTGTACTAAAGTACCTCCCTCTAATAAAAATGCTAAAATGGACCCTGAGAGGAGCCATGCACCAGCTGTCACCTTAAGAAATACAAAGTTGAACTTCATTGTAAAATATCCTCTTTCTGAGAGGATTGTTTTCTGAGATGGTCCTCTGCTGGTAGCCATAAAAATAGAATTCTGTAAACATATAAATGGCTGTGTAAATAGAACACTCATCTTCTCATAAGGAAGAACAATAAACTTATGTATTAATTACAGTATATTGATGTTGATGTCTCTATATTCAGAGATAGTCTATTAATAATTATTTCTCTGTTTTTCTGAAAAATCTCTGAGTTCATTTGTGTAGGTAAATGTTGATCTACTTTTTAAAATTCTGATTACTCTTTCAGCTCCAGCTTCTGCTTACAAATTCTGTAGGTATTTGATATTCTACTTCTTTGTTTTGCAAAACTGTTCTCTATTACACGATGCTTTTGTTTTCCTGTTGTTCATAGCAGTATCACCAATGTTCATCAAAATGCAGAAACTGTCCCATTAGGATGTAGTCCTTTTTACCACTTGTATTGTCCCTAGTGTAAGCAATTAGATAGAGGTGGAAAGGTTCTGAGGACTACAGGTTACATGGAAGTTCTCGCGCTTTGGCAAATATGTATAAATGTAGGATGCTCCACTTTCGCTCTGTTGTGAGCTGTTCATTTCATGCAAGATCTCCTTTTCCTCAGTTGTGAGTTTAATGTATGATCTTGTATTCACTTATGTGTGTTCACTGCCTTCCTCTTCTCTATATAGCCAAAAATAAGAGATTTGTCTCTTGAGCAAAATGTACTCTACCAAGAGATGTGTCCCTAATTAAATTTTAGGAAACTTATAAATATTATTTTTTTCTTACTTTCTTTCTCCATCTATACTGACCAACTTCAGCTAGACAGAAATGAAATTTGGCATTAAATAATACTTGGTCTAGAATAATCTGAACAGAAATGGACAAAATACCGTTAATACTGTTTCCTTCTGGGGATTACGATTAGAAATTAGCATGGCCTGGAAAGTTTGTGGTATCTTTTACATTAAAAAATACACTTTCATATTAAAGTATAATTCTTATTTACAAAAGCAGACACATTTAAGTATACAGAACAATGACTTTATGAATTTTCACGAGAGGAACACACCCCTTTGACACTAACAGCACCCCAAGCTCATCTTATGCTCCTTTCCTCCTTACTCCCTCCTCCTCCAAGGTAAACAACTATCCTCAATGTTAAAAGTATAGATTAATTTGTCTGTTTGGGAACTTTATGTGAATTTTATTTCTTGTCTGGTATTTTTCATCCAACATTTTATTTGTGAGAATAGATGTATTTTGTTGCATGTACTCACATTATTCATTCAGTGCTGTATAGTTTTGCATTGTATCCACAATTTATTTTCTAATTTATTCCCAGTTTTTAATTTTCATAAGCAATGCTCCTAGGAATAGTTTTTTTTAAAATCATTTCATCTTATAAACTTCTATCCTAATTCTTTTTTTTTTAAACCCGTGAACATGATTTAGTTAAAACCAAACTTAAT
Organism: Camelus bactrianus; assembly: GCF_048773025.1. Classification (NCBI taxonomy): domain Eukaryota; kingdom Metazoa; phylum Chordata; class Mammalia; order Artiodactyla; family Camelidae; genus Camelus; species Camelus bactrianus. The sequence goes on along the minus strand of NC_133572.1, from coordinate 8,933,772 downwards.
TGATGAGGATTGCCCCGTATCCTTAACAGTTCTTAACCTTTTGACTATCCATTCTTCATATACTTTCCCAGTTTCTCTTTTCTTTCCACTTTCCCAATGTGTTTAAACTTTAGCATTGATGCTTGACCTCTGTTGCTTTTCATTTTCCACACTAGCTTCTTTGCTGTGAGAATTATTTGCTGTGAGGGCTTCTCATATTGCTTCTAGGTAGTTGATTTAGATGTGTTCTCCCACCCCACTCTAACACTCATTTATTAGTTAGACCTTAAGCCCTACATTTCATTTCAGTCATCTTCTTTCCTCTCTTTTATACTATCCTAGCACTAACCTTATGGCTTTACACCTGGCTTAATCGTGAAAGGCAACATTTTTATGCAACAGTCTTGACCCTATAAACAATTTGAGTTACCCCAAGTCAGCATGTCCACCTTATTCTGGCAGGTCAGTCTTGTAGAATCTGACAAAATAATACTGCTCTCACCAGGCACCTTTGTGGAACTAAGCTGGCACAGCCATGGGCCTCTCTGTGTAATCCCTTGGGCATGAGTCCAGGAACTCCTTTAGATATCTGGGCAACCCATCTTAGAGGAGAAGAAAAGAGGGAGGATATGACGATAGGGTTTGGAGAGTGTCCTGAAGGAAGGAAATGGGCATAGAGGCATTGTAACCTTGGCTGGTCCCAGGCACTGGACAGGGACCTAGAAAAATTTGAGAAGGCCCCTTCAAAGCATAGAGGGTGGGGAAGGGAGGCCCTGAAGATTAGGACCCAGGAAGGGAGCTATACTTGCTGGGGCCAAAGGGCAGTACTGGTTTTTCTATTATCTACAGGGTAAAGTCCAACCTTCTTTATTAAACATTTTAAGTTTTCCACCATCTGGCATAGTTTTCTTACAGGTACAGAGGTAGGACCTTGATTTAGTGGTATGCTGGAGCTAGTTCTCACTGGTTCTGAAGAGCCAATTGCGGGCATTTCTTTCTAATTTCACATTGAGCAATGTCACATTGGTAGCTTGAAATTTGCCATGGTGTTACTGGCAAATACTCAAATCATATCTTTTTGATTTTTGTTTTTGAGAGCCAGTTAAACTTATAGCCATATACCACTGCTTAGCTTACTATTGAAGGGATGTCTTACTAGAATGAAAGGTATGTTTTGCTGGGGCCCCAAGAAGAGATGTTTTTAAAGTGTATCCTGGACAGAGTATTTTTTTGGAGCTGAGGAATTTGAAGAGAGAAGAAAATTTACAGGAAAGGGACAGAATTCTAGGGAGGTAGTTAGTTTTATATAGTTACATTTAACTTAACTAAGGACTTTGGCATCAGGTAGACATGGAAAAGTTGGAAATCTCTGTAATTATTTTTATGAATCCAGCTGATTTTTTTTTTACATTTTTTATTGATTTATAATCATTTTACAATGTTGTGTCAAATTCCAGTGTTCAGCACAATTTTTCAGTTATTCATGGACATATACACACTCATTGTCACATTTTTTTCTCTGTGAGTTATCATAACATTTTGTGTATATTTCCCTGTGCTATACAGTGTAGTCTATTCTACAATTTTGAAATCCCAGTCTATCCCTTCCCACCCTCCACCCCCTGAATCCAGCTGGTTTTAAAACCAAACCCTAACAAGGATACTACAAAAAAACAGAATTAGAGAATATAGATGAATATAGAATATATTCTATGAATATAAAATGAAATACAAATATATATGCAAAAATCACATAAAGTATTAATAAATATCATTCAGCAATCTGTCCTACTAATAATAAAAATGCCAAATTAGGATTTATAGGAATGCAAGGATAGTTCAATAGCAGGAAAACTATCATATAGTTAATAAGTTTTAAGAAATCATACCATATCAATACATTTTGAAGAGATAATTGATAAATTTTAGCAGCCATTCCTAATAAAACTCTGGAGTAAAGGAAAGAATTGATACATTTGACTATATTAAAATGAAAACTTCTCTTCATGAAAAGATTTCGCATACAAAGTAAAAATGTAATTTACAGACTGGGAGGAGAAAAAGTTTGCAAGATGAAAAAGGATTCTCATTCAGAATATTTAAAGAAGTTCTACAAATCAGTAGGTAAAAGACAAAGAACCTGAAAGAAAAACTGGAAACATATTTGAGTAGAGAATTCACTGAATGAAAAGATACTCAGTCTCACTGTTAATAAATTAAATGCAAATTAAAACAATATGAAGTGTCAATGTGTATCCATCAGATTAGCTAAGTTTCTGAAGCATGATAATACTAAGTGTTGGCAATGATGAGTTGGAAGTGTGGAGCAACTGAAATTCTTGTATACTGCTGGTGGAAGCATACATTGGTCCAGTCACTTTGGAGAGCATTTTTGTAACATCATATAAAGTTGAAAGGACACATATAGACATATCTCATTTTATTGCACTTCACAGATACTGCATCTTTTACAAATTGAAGCAAGTCTATCGGCACCATTTTTCCAACAGCATTTGCCCACTTCATGAGTCTATGTCACATTTTGGTAATTCCTGCAACATTTCAAACTTTTTCATTATTATTATATTTGTTATGGTCATCTGTGATCAGTGATCGTTGATGTTACTATTGTAATTGTTTTGGAATTTTTTAGCACTAAAGTATTTTAATTAAGTTATGTACATTGTTTTTCTAGACATACTATTACTGCATACTTAATAGATTACATTATAGTGTAAACATGACTTTTATATGCACTGGGAAACCAAAAAATGCATGTGACTTGCTGTATTGTGATATTTGCTTTATTGTGGTGATCTGGAATTGAACCTGCAACATCTCTGAGGTATGCCTATACTTTATTGGACACAAACTTTGTGCAGTTCCTCGGATTCTTGCGACCACATCCTTCCTTCTAAAGGCACTGTCCTCCTAATTTTCACTAATATTGCTGTCTTTGCTTGTGATCTTGCCAAGCTCCCTGAGCTGGCTGGAATCTGAGTTGAAAGCCTAGACCTTCATAGCCCTCATACTGCTTATGCCAAGCCCTATCCACAATGATTGGTGTCTCCTCCTCCAGACTTGGATATAATGCTACACACAGGTTACAGGATTACAGGATTTGGCTTATAGGACTTACGGATTATAGGATTTGGCTTTCTGAGGGGCCACCAAGCAGCCGGATGATTCAACCTTAAATGCAAGGGTGGGAAAGTAGTCAGCTCCTTGTGGGATAAACTTTGACCTTGGGAAGAGGGGGAGGGGAAGAGAGATGGCAGATAAATCCCCTCTTCCATGTTCATTCTATAGATTATGCTGTGATGTGCTTTCTCCAGAAATTCTGGGGGAAGATTTACATGCTGTATTAACACATCTGCCAAGTGTTCCACTATCATGTGGCTTGTGTTGTGGCTGGGCCAGCAGAGTAAAGAATTGTATTGTATTGTTTTGCATCTTTTCTTGCTTCACTTCCTTCTTTCCTTTTCCCACTGCCCTAGGCCAGTACTTTCTAAATAAAGTGGCAGTACCTTAATTTTTGCCTTAGGCTCTGTTGTCTTAAGTTCCCAGTCTATGATACAGTTCTACTCCTAGTTCCAAACCATAGAGAGACTCTTAACGTATGTTCATAAGGAGATATCTATGAGAATATTAATTACAACCTTGTTTGTAACAGTAAAAATTTGTAAACAATTAGCTGTTACTGTGGTGATTTGCACAAAGAGACAATATACCCCACTGAAAAGAAAGGAATGGGAGTTGCATGAAAACATGGCTAGTGCTCAAAGTAATACGGTGGACCAAAAAAGTGGTAGCAAAGAAACTCATACTGTACACAACCATTTATGTAAACTTCACAAATATAAAAACAACATCATGTAAATTTCTAGATATGTGTATTTGTAGTGGAAATGTTAAAGTATTTTGGGGAATGAGAAGCACGTACATCAAGACAGCAGTTGCCTTTGGAGAAGGAGAAAGGGAAATGAGATCTGAGTGGGGTCTGTTGGGAATGTCGGTGATATCCATAATGCTTTAGTTCTTGAACTGAGTGCTGGAGCAGAGGTATAGTGATCTGAAGAAAAATTGTGCTAATATCTTTATTTTTCCTCTCTAGATCCGAGACCCCTTTCTCTAGCCTGCTGTGCCCCCTAAGAGGCATAAACTGACCTATGTGAACTACATCAAGGAGCTTCCTCGCTCTCTGGCTTCCAACTGGGTCCATTTAAGTGGGGAGCATCCAAAGGAGGTGGAGGGCAGGAGAAGAGTAGAGCCCGGGTATCATCCTTATATTTCTATTTTGTTTAGTGTTTTCTTATTTACGTAAATATTCTACAGAAGCACTGGTTATGGTGGATGCAGGATGGAATGGAGGTGCTGGGACACGTGAAAGGGAAGGAAAGAAGGATGGGGAGCCAAACTCAGGAGGAAAAATGTATCTGCTCTTTGGAAAAATATCTAAAGATCAGGTCTGGGCATTTAGGTAAAGCTCCACAGGGAATTCTGTTTCTCGTCAAGTGGAGCAGCCCATGTAAACTCTTTGGGGCAGAGGAGGCCAGTGTGGCTGGAGCTGAGTGGCTGAGGGACAGGGTGGTAGGAGCCAAGGTGAGACGGGAGGGTGGTTGGGTGAACCGGAACACTAAGAAATTGAAAAGATTTTGGTTCTTACCTGATTTCTGACGACAAAATCATTTTGCTAATCTCATCTGTGAATTCTCTTATCACTTAGGAGATAATTTGTCAAATCCTCTCCTTCTCTTTTCCACCAACCTTCTGAGTCAGTCTCTGCTGTGCTGGAGGCTAAGGGGTGGAGTATCTCTAACCTTCATTAGTGGCACAAAGTTCTAAGTGCATAGTTTCCAAGTCCAAACTGGAAGAGCAAGTCAGGTCAGGGTTGCCAGTCTAGTAGGATAAATAGAGAAAAGGGAGCCAAGATATGGAGCCGAAGGAAGGGCTTTGAGGCACCAGGCCTAGCAAGAGGGAGGATGGGGCAGTGGTGCTGGTCAGTGGGAGGGAGGGATTCAGGAAATGAGGCACCTGTGCGGCGGTTTAATTCATCTGAGTCAGAAATCTTGAAATCATTTAGAACAGCTCCTTGCCCTCTCACAATCTTGTCATCAGTCTTGGGTTTTAATTTCCATTTACCAGTCCTAATTCTATTTTTTTCATTCTGAAGATATTCCTATTGATTAAAAAAAATAGAAGTGAAATTGTTAAGATTGCATTTTATTTGCAATTTCTCAACCCAGCCATCTCTAATTTATTCTCTTACTGCAGCCATAGTATTTTGTCTACTATGCAAATCTGATCATGTTCAGCTTTCTCTCACATTTAGGATAAAATCTAAACCTTTTTTTTTCCCTTGCCAGTGAGGCTTTCCTAATTTTGTGCCTTCTTTATCATTTTGATTGCATCTTTTGCTTTTTTACTATCCCGGCAAGTTGGCAAATCCAAGAGATGCAGTTTGTAGTTAGAGCAGAGTTTCTCAATAGCATCACTATTTTGGGTCAGATAATTTATTTGTTGTGGGAGGCTATCTTGTGCATTGTAGGATGTTTAGCTGCATACCTGACTTCTGTGCACTACATACTGGTAGCACCTACCCGGTTGTGACAACTAAAATATTTCTAGACATTGCCAGTTATGTCCCCAGTTCTGGGGGCCATGTCTGCCCTCCCCTTCTACCTGCTATTCTTCCTGCATGATCGTCCTGGCAAACACTTGCTCATCTTTCAGTGTCTCAGTCTTCCTTCTTTGCTGAAGTTTTGTATGACTCCCAAGGTGGAGTTCGGCGAGCTGGCCCTCCCAGTTACAGAGCACCTTGCTGTGTTAGAGTAAGATCCAGTCATATTCTGATTTGTTGGGTTTGCCTGTCTTCGTATCAGACCAAGTGTTTAGAGGGCCAGATTGTTTTTTAACGTTTTGTCCTTTGTTCCTAGCCCCAAATACTGACAAAATCTATCTGAATCTTTAAAATTTTATAAGTTTGAATACCGGATATGATTAAAGTAGTTTTGAAATGACATTTAAAGCAAATTAATTTTTTTCATGTCTATGATATCCAGCTTTTAATTTGTCACTGCATCTGAAATATGATACTTTGTATATATTTTATGAATAACTGCCTCTAGTTATTAAACTTGCTTTTGAGTACAATTTATAGATTGTGTTTTGTATGTCTACAACCAAAGCTTAAAAAACTTAACAATTTATGCAATCTTATAAAGACGCCATGTAATACTGTATATTTATAGGTATGTCTCTTTTGGATTTGAGGATTTCATCAGGAAGGTACTGGGATACATGTACTTTTGAATAACCATCTGCCTCAAACAATACTGTTATTTGACAATAATTTACTATTTCTGCATTTTGTTATTTAGGGCCAACCAGTCTTTAAAAGGTTACTTCTGGAGAGTGGGTATAGCTCAGTGGTAGAGTGCATGCTTAGCATGCATGGGGTCCTGAGTTCAATCCCTAGTACCTCCATAGAAAAAAAAAAAAGAAAACAAAAAAAGACCAAAAAACCCAGGAATAATTTAAAAAAAAAAGATATAAAAAAAAGGTTCTTTCCACTTAGGAGGTTTGTTTTCTATCAGTGATAATTGTGAAAAATATTTTAACATTTCTAAATAGTGCTATACTTTACCAATGCTGCCATCTGCTGGATACTATTAAGCACTATAATAATCAGAGAAGTGTACGGTTCATACAAAGTGGTTTCCAAAAGTAATGTGATATGTGGCTATAAAAAGATTTCATTTTCTCTTTTTCCTTGTTTTATTTTGTTTAGTTTGAAAGGGCTTGGAGACACACACACACACACACACACACACATCCTTGGAGATATAATATATATAGATATAATATCTATATTAAATATGGATATTCTTCCTAACCACCTACTGCTGGAGTCAGAACGGTATAGTACTAGAGTGTAAAATGGATATGCTAAGTATCTTTTATGCATACCTTTTCTTCAACTTTCAGACACTTGTACCATTTGTCAGGGATTAGTTGTGATAAAAAGACCCTAAGGTTTACATAGTGTGTTTTTACTCCATTATATAGTATGTTAATATGGACCCAAATAAATAGGAGTACACAAATGAAATTGTAGCCGGGAGTTATGGGCTGAATTGTGCACCCTCTCATACATATGTTGAAGTCCTAACCCCCCATTACCTCAGAATGTGACTGTATTTGGAGATAGGGCCTTTAAAGGGGTAATTAAGTTAAAATGAAATCACTAAGGTGCATCCTAATCCAACATGACGTGTGTCCTTACAAGAAGAGGAAATTTGGACACAGACCTGTACACAGGGAAGATGATGTGACAATAAAGGCAATGAAACTGGAGTAGGCACCCTGGAAATCTGCCACCACCTGTTTATGCAACTAGCTCTTCCTTTGGTGCACTTTTGAGACTGATATTATGTATACTATGAGGACCATTGTGTCTGCTCAACACAATATTTGTGGTGAGCCCCTCAGTTCCCTTGGTCATTTGAGGGCTGACGATCAGGCATAATGGATATGGCGATGTGTTACACAGATCTCCCTTCACTGAAGGATTGTTGTCCCAACCACTGGGAGTGTTGTCAGTTGACAGCTTCTGCTGACAGTGTCTTTAGGACCACTTCGGCTCTAAAGAGCTGCCTCAGTCAAGGTCACATCTTTCCCAGGGCAGCCCACATCCAGTGACTGACCAAGCCAAAGGTATAAAGACCTGGCCTTTTTAGCCTAATTTGGGACAGTTCTGCTGGGCCATTTTAGCTTCTACTTGAGAAACTAAGCTAGGATTTTTAGTTTAATTATTCTGTCTTTTTTTTTTTAATGCAAACACATTCATTAAAATTCTATGAGTAGTTATTACTAATCCACAAAGTATTTTTGACCACTACCTCACTCAGATAATTGGGTTAAAAACTATTTTCTTTAGTAAATTCCATCAAGAAAAAAATTTCCTTTCTCTTCTGTCTATTCCCTGTGTTACATCAAAGTTTAGTCTATTATTAAAATTTCTTGGTGAGGATGCTGACCATCTGATCATTCTTATGTTTAAAAATTGGATTTATGTAAAACTTGCTGAAGGTACATGATAGAATAGAAAGAACATGGGAGTTGGAGTCAGACTGAGGGTTAATGTTCCAGCTAATGTATATAAAACACCTAGTACAGAGAAAATAATTAATATTAGTTTAATTTTCTTTTCTATATTATATTGTATTAACTCTGCTGGCCTCTTCACAATGTTATCTCATCTCCTTGTACTCTTTTCAGCCAACATCTCTTCCCCCTTTTGAACCACTAACTCCAAACTATAGTCAAAATAATTTTTTTAAATGAAAATCTGATGTCTCTTCTCTTTTTAAAATCCCAAGGCTTCCTAATGCTCTTAAGATAAAAAACAAAATTCTTACCTTGGCCTCTGATATCCTGCATCTGTTTGGCCCTGTTTGCCTCTCCAGATTATCTCTTAAAAAACTGCTTTCCTTCACTCTCTTGATTGTAGCCTCTTTTACGTCACCCCTGTGTATTTGTCACCTCTCTCTGCTCTTCCCACTGCCTTTCCTGCTGGTACCTTCCCCTTGAGTAGTTAGCTTCTCATCCTTTGTATTTTAGACCAGGATAGTCTTCTCTGATCTGCCTCCTTTCCCTCCAATTTTAATCATTGGTCTACACTCTCATATAACCATGTTCCTTCACTTTGGGGCACTTATCTAAATTTGTAATTAAGCATCAGTGTGATTAATTAATTGATTTCTGTCTTTCTCACAACTAAGTCCCATGAAAGCAGGTAGTTTGTCTGCTGAATTCTCAAAGTTTGGTGATTGGATCATAGCAGACAGCAAGCAAACACTGCATGATTTAACCACAACCCCCCAGCAAGGTGTATGAATGTACATGTGTGTAATTTTTATTAGTATTTTTTTAATAAATAGGGAAAGTGATGTTCATTTAAGTCCAAAGTTACACTGTTTGTAAGTCCAGAGTACCTTATAACTTAAAAAGCACATTTATTTTTAGGAATATTTAAATACATTTCCTTTTCTCTTTTGTATTTCCCATGTGTTAAAATACTGGGTTTTTTTTTTTTTTTTTTTTTTTTTTTTGGTGGGGGCAGGAAATTAGATTTACTTATTTATTCTTAGAGGAGGTACTGGGGATTGAACCCAGGACCTTGTGCATGCTAAGCATGCTCTCTACCACTTGAGCTATACCCTCTCCTCTTGAAATATTCTTATTGCTCTTGATCTAATGTCTCATTTTCTTTTCAACTGCTTGGAACACAGAAAGTTCTAATATCCTTTTAAAATTCACATATGCTTTCTGACTTATAAAAGACAAAGAACTCTAATAACCCTGAAATATAATTGTTCAGCTTGTTGCCTATGGCCCTGGGAATGTAAGTTGATCCCAAATTGATATTCAAGTCAAAACATTTGAGCCACATCAGACAGTTTGTGCCAATGATAAGATTTACGGCGGGGGCCTTGGGCCATGCTGAGTCAGTTTGACCTTTGGAGGACTGGGAGCTGAATAAGGTTAGTCATGGGGGCGCTCTATGCTGACGTGACAAATTTCTACTAGAAACCTGGACCCCAAGGCTCAGGCGAGCTTCCCTGGTTGGCGGTATTCCGTAGTTAGTGTCACACATTGTTGCTGGGAGAAGTGCTGTCTGTATGACACCACTGGGGAAAGAAAACTAGAAGCTTGTTCTTGGGCTCCCTTGGGCTCCTCCCACTCCTTTTACCTTTGCTGGTTTTAATCTGTACCCATTCCCTGTAGTAAACAATAACCACGAGTATAGCAGCTTTTCTGAGTTATTATGGGAGTCCTCCTAGTGAATCACTGAACCTAAGGATGGTCTTGAGGACCCTGGTCACAGCTGCTAAATAAAGGCGTGGACTTTGAGACTGGACGGGTTTCAAACTCACTTTAGCACTTGCTGTGTGATATTGATCAAGTTAGTTAACCAAATTGCTCCTCTATTTCTGCATAATTAAAACGAGCATGGTAACATCTCAACAACATTACAGTGTTGGTGTGAGGGTTAAATGAGATAATGTGAGAAATGTGCCTGGCATGTGTTTAGTTAAAGGTAGCTACTATTATCACATTGGGCTAAACGATGTAGGAATACAAAGGTTATTAAGACATATTTTCCACTGGCTAGTAATTAAGTAAGGGGGTGGGAGCGGGAAATCGTTGTCACGAGGACTATGGGAAAATTAGGTTATTTCCCACCTGGTCTGCTTTTATAGACTGATCGCTGGTGAGTCAACCACACAAACTGTCCCTCCTACTCATAGGCACTGCTATCCTGGGGTAGGGACAGGATGGGCAAAGAAGGAAAGGATTTTTTCCATCTGGTTCTAAAGATACATCTAAGATTCATACACACACAGTTAGCCTACATACATCTCTTTTATTATACCAGTATTAGAAGATGGACCCTCAACAGTGTACAATTGTTCTTCGTGATTCTCTGATTTTCAAGACAGCTCTGAGTGTTCCTTTTCACTTTATTTTGCCTAAATAACAAAACTGGAGTGTAAGGGGGCAACCATGAGATTGGCCTCTGCTTCCCCTCCTTTCTAGCCCCTCCCCTCGCGTGCACATACATACACACACGGGTCCTAGTGAAGCTCTGACTAATGACATGGAATCAAATCTGTGTTTCCCCTCATCCCTGATACTAGGATAAAAATCTCCAAACACCTAGGTCAGGCCAGGTTATTCTTCACTTCAGGATTTCAATTAAAACTAGAACACTTACAGTTTCAAATTTTCCATAGGTTGTATTCTGTAAACCAGTTGTCTCAAATTGAAAATCCATTTTCCATGGAAACCATGACATATTATAATAATTTTAAAAGTTTATTTTGTCAGCACTGAACTTGCCATATGGTCTTGTACCCTTTCTACTACAGCTGAACTTGGCTTTCTGTACAACAGTGTGTCCCCTGATGTAGCCTTAGGACTCCCCTTTAGACCCTGTTTTATCTTTGGGGTAAGAGACATCTTTCTGGAAAGAGACACTCTCCAATTCTAACTCTCTGCTGGTAGCGCTTACGTCTGTAGCAGGGCAGGAGGTGGGTGTGGTGAGAGTCCCAGGGGATTAGAGGAAGGTGCATATATCTGTTAGGATGTCTTCAGTGGTCTTAAACAATTAAAAAAATATATTATCATACATAACAGTAAGTCCAGGGAAGGGCTATCCCATTGGCTTAATTATGTTAACAAGGACGTAGACTTTCCATTTTTATGCTCTGCTATTCCAGGTATTGATTTAATTTCCTAGCCAATAGCAACATAAAGGAAAAATTTCCTGGAACTCCCACAGTAAACTTCCCTTCATGTCCCAGTGGCCAGCATTTGGTCATTAGTCCATTTCCAACCCAAGCGGTAGCAAAGAGGATGGAATTACCATGATTTACAGTGTATGCTCTTGCAGAGAACGGCTGCTAGGCAGTCAGGCCCGGGGCCCGTTTGGGGCCAGTTGCTGGTGTCGTTGCTGGTGTGCTTTCCTCTTCTGCTGCTGTTGCTTCTTTCATTTGCTCATTATTGTACAGAAAGGTACAGAACCAAAACCAAACACCGGAAAGCTTTTCCCTGCTTAACTTGATCCTGAAGCACTTTGAGGATTTTAATTTTAATTTTTTTAATTTTATTTTAAGGCTAATAACAATGAAAAACAAATGGTAAGTTAAAACAGCTCTCCTGCCTCTTTTCATACACACACACACACACACACACGCACGTGTTTTCTCCTGGATTCTCACTTCCTTCTTTTTTACTTAAGTTGAGTAGGGGAGTTTTAAGAGTGAATTTTTGGGTAAAGAAGGGACCGCAATAGCATTCATTTGCATTTAGAGGAGAGCCAGATCTAGGGATTCCCCTGGGCATTTCCAAGGTGGGCAAGCAGAGAGCACTGTGGCGAGGAAAGGTCATGGGGACTTAGTTTGAAGTAGATGTGGGTCAGGAGTGGGGAGGAAAGTATCAGTCACACATCCCTCCTCCCTCCCCTTTCCTATTGTTCCCACTAGTTTCTAAATAGCAAAGCCTGCTCTGGGGCCATGCAAGAAGCAGGGCAGGGTTTTGGCCTCACTGTAAAAGGAATAGGCAGGGAATTCTCCAGCAAGGGAAGCTGAAAGAAAAGAGTTCCTGGGATGGAAATCAGAGGCTGCTATATGGGAAGCCAAATAGCTTTTCAACAGGCTGGATCTAGGTCACTGAGAAACTGAAAAGCAACTTGCCTCCTTCTTGAGAATGAAGACCTGTGCTGACCCAGTTTAACACCACCTACCCCGATCTTCCCATTGACATCCAGGCTCATCCACACTAGTTCCCCACACAACCGCACCCAAGCTCCCAGCACAAAGCAAAGTGATCTCAGATATTTGCAAATTCACCTCTGCAAAAGAGCTCCCCTTCCATTCACACCCAATTAAATACACAAAGTATACATTTTATTGACACAAATATCCAGAAAAGACAAAGTGCTTTAGTCAGCCTTGATTCCAGAGTAAACTGAAAAATTAATCTTTAGCCAATATTTAGAAACAATGTGAGCAAGATCTCACATATACACAAATTCAGGGATTATTGAAATTTTCTCTCAGAAAGAAAGAGAAACAGTCTAAATCTAAAGATATGTGATTTCAGATGGGAACCTAATTTTATATGTTACTATTTTCAGTGCAAACATACAGCTAATTGTTGAATAGCTGCCTGTTTAAGGGAGAGGTTTATGCTGATTCTCTCTTTCCTAAAATCAAGAGTCTGGTCTACATACAACCAATGACGAGAAGGATTGTGATTAAGAGGAAAGAGAACTGAACAAACCTTCAGAAGAAATGAGGGCCAGTGATCCCAAACCTGGCTTCCTCTTTTACTTATTATGAGTTTGGGTAAGAGTTTTGAAAATCCTGAAGACCAAATTTTCTGAAGGATCAAGTTTGTTTTCTAGTATTTTCAACAATACAAATTGAAACTGAATTCTACTGTGGACAAGGAGAGAAAGTTACGTTGCGTGCCTCCAAAAAACTGAGGGTGACAAGAGCAGTGGGGAGCCAGAGAAAGTTATTTTCTCAACCACAGGAAGTCTTCTCCACAAAAGTCAGGGCTCTGATTAGGAAGTAGGATCCTGAGGTGGGGATGGAGACATCTGGGTTGATGTACCTGACAATCTTAAATTCCTGGATCCCTCTGCAAAACTGGCCCACTCCCTGTTAAAGACTAATGTTACATAATGTTGGGTCTCCAATAAGTAGATGTGATAGAGTTGATTTATAACTGGACTGGAAAAACTCTCTGTCTCTGTAGGTGCTTCAATGTCTAATTCTTTACTCTAAGCAAAGAAAAGGGCAGTGGAATTTATGACATGCTGTTAAAAGTCTGAAACTTCTCTGGTGACTTCCAAGAGCAATTTCCTTACTGATGGTCTTCAACAGACAAGCCTGGCCAACGGTGTATAAAAACTCTTTTGGGAACTTCTGCCTTTGGCTTTCCAAAGCTAAGATTCCTTGCACAGATATTTGGTGGTTTGACACAGATTCACAGTGCAGTTGTGTCTGAATAAGGACCCTGGGAAGTTATGTATGCAATATCCCTCAGACCGCCAGTGTTTTCCTGTACTCCCCATCTCTTGCTGTAATGTATTACTTATCTTTAAATAAAAGCTTAAGTGATTCTGGTCCTTTCAAATACTTGAATTTGGGAAATCTTTCCAGTAAAATACTAATTCTCTCCCTTTGGGTAAGTAGACAGTGGTCTCCCTAAATAAGCAAGTGGACATTTGTACCACTCAGATTTCCCCCAACCGCAGGACTAAAGCCTTAATTCTCCCAGCTGCTGGGAGAATTGTCAGCCAACAGTTCTCAGCTGAGTCCTCCTCCAGGACTTGGCCTTGGCTGAAGAGAGCCACCTTGTCCAAGGTCTTGACCCTTCCCAGGAGTAGCTCATATCTAATGTCTGGTTGTTGTGAGGGTATAAAGGTCTGGTCCTCTTATCCAAATCTGGAGCAACTCTGAAGTGACATTCTGTTCCTAGAGTTTTCTTTAGGATTAGCTGAGGGCATTGTTGTCATTGCATCACAGTTCAATTTTTCCCTCTGCTCATTTTACTTCTTTTCCATCCCTGTAGATTTTGTCCTTGAGAGTGCTCCCTAGTAAAAATTTTGCACTCAACCTTTGTGTTAGAGTTTGTTTTCCAGAAAACCCAATCTGTGACCATCTGAATACATCTTTCCAAATCCTGGCCTAGTCCCCAAGAAGCCTGTAAATGCCCTCTTACTCTTGATGTAAAGTTGCAGTGACTTTCAAACAGTATTCTAAAGAACACTTCTGTAGAGGTGCTTCATTGCAAATACTTAATCTGAATTTCATTTTTAGAAGACCATTTAAACCATTTAAAAAACATGAAAATCAACAATAAAAACTGTTAAGAAAAACATGAACATAAAAATGTGAGTAGTTTATATACTAAATTTTACACATTTTTGACAGTGTGTTAACCTATGATGCAAGATAATATTTTGGGGCAGACTCCAGAGAAAAGTTTCTCTTTTCATTATTGTGCATATATTTTAACTTTTTAAAATAATTATTTTTGAATATGTAATACATATACATGGTACAGAATTCAATATATACAAAGGAATATATATATATGAAAAGATATATACATAAAAGAAGAATTTTCTTGCACACCAATCTTCTGGTTCCCCAGTTCCCTTCCCAAGGGTAACCATGGCACGTAATTTCTTGAATATTTATCTAGAGACGCTCCCTTTCTCTCTCCAAGGTGTATACATATGTATATTTCTACACACACGCACACACACTTTCCTCCCCCTATATACACCGGAGCATCTGCTGAGCACTGTTTGGATTATTGCTTTTTTTTTTTAACCTTAACATAGCTTCAAAGTTTTTCTTTATGAAATAGGTCTTCAATATGTCATTAATTCACACCTGCTGTTTCACACTCATTTTTTTTAATGTAATAAATATATAGCCTTTGGGGAAGAGGTTCCAAACAGTATATTAACAGTATGAGTTGGCTGATATTAGCTGCATTTGATAAGGTACTACAAGAAAGAAATGAGCTCAGAAAAAATTAGCCTGTTTGCAAGCAGAGCTAAAAAAGAAAGGAGAAAATCCAGAAATTTCAGGACTATATTGAAAGATACGACTCCCCACCGCCCCCTCCAATTAGTAAAAGACAAAAGGAGAAATTATTCCATCTAGAAAGGTCAACTCAATGAAGGTTAAAATGAAAATGATGAATAGAATATGAAGAAATGAGGTATTTCTTGTGTACTACTGTTTGTTGACTAAGATTCCTACTTGTTATAAATACATTTACTCATTCATTCACAAAAATTTCCTCAGTATATTATGTCCGGCACTGAACAAGGACCTGGAAATACGGTAGTGAACAAAATCTCTATGTGAAGTTTATAGCCTAATACATAAGATTTGTGACATTTGGCTGGGAACTTTGCAGTAAAATTCAGTATGTATATTGGTATGACGTGCTGTTTATAAGTCCCACACTCAAATTCAAATAATTTACTAACAAGGAGGTAGGTATTATTTAATTACATTGTTCCTAGAACTAGGTAAAGGAAGCATTGGGACAATATTTTCTCTAAGGCAGACTGGCTACACAGCTATCAGCACAAGCAATCTTTAGCTAATCAGGAATTCAAAGGGAACATAAACATTTAAGTGTAATGGAATTATACCTGGATAGAGGCATAAAGGATATTTATCTCCCCCAGTAACTTTCAGAGTTAGAGAGCTAGGGTGGTTAAGATTCAATTTTCATTTCTTCAGAAAAAAGATCAAATAGAATTCTTCCAACCATTAGCCAAGAGATCCTTTGTGTCAGTCTGGGCCTCCTCACTGCCTCACTCAACCCAGATATTACACAGAAAATATCCCTCTGTCTTAAAATTAAATTGTGTCAGAAATGCTAACACAAATTTTGCTACATACTGTCTCAAAAAATGGACAAACATTATTAATTATTATTAACATTTTTAACGTGACACATTATAATGTGTCAGCTAAAGATCTGATCTTTTCCCTCCAAACAACAAAAACAGTAAATACTTAAATAAAACAAATAACATAGTTAATTATACAAATATAATGTGGTAATGTTCCACACTTAAACTGCAATTATAGCTGTTCTTTTTTCCAAGTTTCAATACCACTATAATTCATCAGAGGAAAATTAGGCAGGAAAAAAAAATCTCTTATTTCCCTCAGAAGATTGAGGGAAGGGATAAGGAGAGGGGAAAATATATGAGTAAATATGATCAGCCCAAAATAAAGTTACACCTCCGTATCTAAAATTACCTACCCAGACTGCCTTTGTGATGAAGAACTCCAATAATTATCAGTATTTGGCAACAGGGCTTGCAGATTGTTTGTGTGAGGTTAGTATTTAATTTTAATTTTCCTTAGCTATGACTTCCAAACGAAATGTCACTTTGTGTGTTCTTAAGAGTATTGTAGTGGCTTATTTGTTGTAACTTTCTTTTATGGGGATATCTGGAATTTCTCTTATTTTGTTTCTTTGCTTGGTGAATCTGATTGTGCTGCATTTTGGTAATTCCATTGCTTTGTTAAAGTAACAATAATAATATACAGATTTTTCACCATGGAAATTTTTTGAGTTCAGTGGGAGATATTCTTTGGGCTACTTTTTGCTTAGTGGGATATTCTGAGAGCTAGCTATGATGAATACATAAATAAGGGCTACAGGTCATGGAAATGTATCAAAATCCAATGGCTTGAGGACAACAACATTTAATTGGTTTAAAAAATCTTTATAATCAAGTTCCAGTGGTTGATTTCCATCTGTCAGTACGAGTTGGTCAGTGAAATAATTGCAGGTTTTTTTTATAATGAAATTGATTTGCATTTTTAAAGAGAATCAACTAAGCTTGTGTGCTTAATAACAAAAATTTTTGCTTAGAAAACAGGAACACTTTCCTAAATTCTACTTAGTTAGGTAAGTCTTAACTAATAGACTGTTTCTGAGCTCTGTTATTTTTCATTCCCTCTACTTCAGCTCCCTATGATCCCAGAAATTATGGTAATTCTCCTTTGGCTTTTTTTTTTCTTTATAAGACTTTTGACATTTATGAGGCCAGTCTCATCAGCTCTCAAAGCTACTTGAGATTTTTAAGTAATAATCTCAGATCCTTCAAGGCTCTCTTTTTTGTCCTTAAGAGTTTGCCAGCCTTCCTTAAGACCTGAAGAAATGTATCTGGCCTATAGTTGATGTTATGTTTAATTTTTTGAGTGAATTGATGAATTCACATGGTTTGGAAAGAAAAAGGTATAAAAAGATTTACAGTGAAAATGCCCCTTCTAGTTCCCCTCCCTCAGTCCTCATCTACCTCTCTGCAATCTCCCACAGACAATTCCTATTATTAGTTTTTGTTTTTCTTTTTCTAGAGTTTCGTTATGTATATGCTAGTGCCATGTAGATCAGTTGAGAGATTTCCAACTTTCAACATCCAAATTTCTTATACTCTAAATATATTCACTATCTCCACCTTATCATCTCCTATTTACTCTTTTTTTAGACTATGTAATAGAGCATTTTAGGTTCATAGCAAAATTGGGGAGAAGGTACATAGGTTTCCCCTGATCCTTTCACTGTCTCCAGAGTTTTGCTTTTTCTGGAATGTCATATAATTGGAATCGTACTGTGTGCAGCCTTTTCAGACTGGCTTCTTTCACTTAGTAACATACATTTAAAGACATACATGTCTTTTCATGGTTTGAAAGCTTGTTTCTTTTTTAGCATTGAATAATATTCCATTGTCTGGAGGTAGCAGTTTTTTATCCATTCACTTACTGAAGGATATCTTGGTTGCTTCTAAGTTTTGGCAATTATGAATAAAGCTGGTTTTACATCCATGTGCATGTTTATGTGTAGACATAAGTTTCCAACTCCTTTATAGCATGTTATAGCTATACAAGTAGCATGATTGCTGGATCCAGGAGAAAACTATGTTTAGTTTTGTAAGAAACTGCTAAGTTGTCTTCCAAAGTGGCTGTACCTTGCTGCGTTCCCACCAGCAACAAATGAAAAATTCTCATTTGCCTTTGAACAAACTGCAGTCACTTTTCCAATACCCACCAAACTTATTTTATTAGGATCGTCAATGGCTTTCTACTTGCCATCATTGGGCATTTTTTAGGCCTTATTTTACTTGATCTATCTGGTGACTATTCACATCCACTTACCTCTCCCACCCCTGTATCTCTGATGCTAGTCTTTCTTGGTCTCCCCTTTACCTTTTAGAAGGCTCCTTCTCCTTTTCTGTCTCTTTTGTGAGTTTCTTTTGTCTCCATTTATCCTGCAATTGTTGGTATTTTATAATTTCATCCTTTACTCTCTTCTTTTCTAACTCTACACTCTTCAAAATTTCTAACATCAATCCAGAGATTCTTGACTGAATTTCAGGCATGCATTTTCAACTGCTTATTGGTAATCACCTGGATATCTCTTAGACTGCTGAAATTCAGCATATCACTCTATCTGTGGCCACCAAAAAATAAGCAAAGCTCTGTTTTTCATTTTGAATCTTAGTTAATGGTCTCTACCTAGCTGCTCACATCTGAAACCCGAGGCCCTCTTAGATGACGCCTTGTTTACATCTCTACATTCAAGAAAATTGATTTCACTTCCTATGCATCTTTCCAGTCTGCCCGTTCTTTACATTGCCCCAGCCACTGCCTTAGACCAGCCCCTCATTTTCCTCCTGTACTTATACACTAGCCTCCTGATTGTTCTCTTTACTTCCTGCCTCGCTCTCTTCCTTTCTGTCCTCCACACTAGTGCCTGGGTGATCTTTATACAATGTAATCAAGATTACATTGTTCTTCGGTTCTCATGCCCTTGAGAAAAAAAGCTCTTGAGTGTGTGCCTGCAAGATCCTTCGTAATCTGACCCTGCCCAGCTTTGACCTCATTTCTCCACTGAGTTCCTGAGACTTCACATGCTTTCTCAAGCCTCCATGGGCTGTCACAGCTCTGTCTTTGCCTGAAATGCCTTTCTCTTATCTGCTTGGGCATTATCTCTAGTCTAAAGGATATCTTTTATTTGGAGCTTTCCCCTCTTCCACTCCAAACCCCGCCTCCAGCTGAGTTAAGTATTCCTTTCTTTCTATACCATAATCCTTTATAAATATCTCAGCAACAAGCCCTTGTCAACATTTCGTATTCCTTTTTTATTTGTCCAAGATCCAGTGGAATTTTTACGGGCATAATGATTACTTTAACACTTACAAATGGCTTTCCCATATTCTATTTCATTTAATCTTCATGGCACTCCTTTTGTCTTTGAATTGCATAAAAAAAGATGCTGAGACAAGGTTGATATATTAGTGCTTTATTGGGAGTGGACTCCCAGGGTGGCAATGAGACAGGAGGGAAGAGGGCAAGGCAGAGCCATCCAACAAGGAATGACAGCAATTTAACACCAAAATGGTGGAAAATTCAAATCCCAGTTGGCCTTGAGGATTAAGTTGGTGGGAGGTTTGACTTCTTGCAGACCTTGAGCTTCATTATATGCTCATTGTAACAGCATGATAAATAACATGCCCACAGGCGCCATGACAGCCCCAAGGCTAACCGCAAAAGGCCAAAGAATGGGAGGTGGCCCCATCCCTGGGAATCCCCAGGGCAGTTGGAATGGTCCCACCTGTAGGCATGTGAAGTTACTAAGAGCCTATAAAAACTGGCAACACCACACCTAGCCCCTTTTTCACTCCCTCCTCTTAGGAGATGGCCCGCACTCTGTCTATGGAGTGTGTACCTACTTTACTTTAACCTGAGCACCCAGTTCCCACACCTCTTTCCTTGCCTTTCTCTTGCCTTACACTCTATGCAGTATGTATCTCTCTAAATAAATTTACCTTTACTCAGCTGTGGCTCGCACTTGAATTCTTTCCTGCATGAAGCCAAGGACCCACACTTGGCGGGGCACGTCCCAGGGGCTCAACCAAGACCTGGGACACGGCCCTCCTCACACCCCACATCCGTTTTCCTGCAGCAATATGAAAGTCAAATAGGCTTCTTAAAAATATTTTCTAGTATGATATAAAAGTATCAAGTAATCATCATTTTTATTTACTTCAGATATTTTCTAATTTCTCTTGGGTTGTATCTTTGACCCTTGGATTATTGAGAATTCTGTTGTTTAATCTCCAAATACTTGGGGATTTTTTTCCAAACACCATTCTGTTACTGATTTCCAGTTTTATTTAGTTGTGGTCAGAGAACATGCTGTATACGATTTAAATACTTCTAAATTTATTGAAATTTGCTTTATGGACAAAAGTATAGTCTATCTTGGTGAATGTTCTATATGTGAACTCAAGAAGAATGTATATTCTGCTATTGTTGGGTGTAGTCATCTGTGTCAATTAGGTCAAATTGGTTAATAGTGTTGTCATCTGCATCTATTTCTGTCTACTTGTGTTACTCCTTCCTAAAAGAAGAGTATTTAAATTTCCAACATGTTTGTAGGTTTTTCTGTTTCTCCTATCAGTTCTTGATTTATGTATTTTCAGACTATGTAATAGGTTAATATACGTTTACAATTACTACATTTTCTTAATAGATTGGCATCTTTTTCTTTAAGAAACGTTCCTCTTTACCCTGGTAAAACTTCTTGTTCTAAAATCTACTTAATCTGATATTAATATAGACACTTCAGCTGTCTTTTGATTAATACTTGCATATTTTATCTTTTTCCTCCTTTCTATTTGAGCCATCTATGTCTTTATATTTAAAGTGGGTTTCTTCTTATAGTTTGTATATAATTGAGCCTTTTAAAAAATTTTAACCTGACAATCTTCACTTTTTAATTATTTAAACCATTTATATCTAATGTAATTATTTATATGGTTAGGTTTACATGTACCATCTTGCTAATTGTTTTCTATTTGTCTCAACTGCTTTTTTCCTTTATTTTCTTTTCATGACTTCTTTTGGATTGAACTTTTTTCTGATTTCACCTTATCTCCACTAGGCTTTTAGCACTTTTTAAAATTTTAGTGATTGCTCTAAAAAATACAAAATACTTTTTACACTTTTTGCAGTCTACTTACAAATATCATACTATTTCACATATAGTATAAAAATGTTACAACAGTACATTTATCTTTCTTCCTTCCTTTCCTTTGGGCTATTATATTTTATTCATACATATGCTACATAGCCACAGTAATTGTTATTCTTATTATATAAAATATATTTAATATTTAGTATATTTATATTCTTAATGTATAAATATAAATATATTGCTATTCTACTATACTCATTCTTTTTAACAACTTTATTGGAATATAATTGGCATAAAATAAAATACCCATATTTAAAGCATATAATTTACTAAGTTTTGACATAAGCATATACTTATGAAGTCAATACCACAGTCCAGATAATGAACATATTCATCACCTCCGAAAGTTTCCTTATGCCTTTTTGTAATCTCTCCTTCTTCCTTACCCACTCTTGTTGAGATGATCATATGATTTTTTTCTTGTATAGCCTGTTTAATACAGCGAATTACCTTCAATCCTTTAGTCCTTTCTTGTGGTTCTTTCCCTGGTCTTGAGTAGTTTCCTCATACGCATACATCTTTTGAAACTCAGCTAAATACTTGAGGAGGCCTTCTCCAGATCTCTGGAGTTCTCTTGTGCTTTAGCTGGCTCCTCTCCAGGACTCTGCCCTGCGAACTCTAGCCATTCTGCCTCTTTGGACATGTAGCAACCTCTCCCCAACTCATGGAGACTAGCAGGTGCTGCTTGGGTTTCGTCTGCCTATGCAGCAGCCTGGAAACTGAAAATTCTTGGTGTACAGATAGCAATGTTCACACTCAGATAAGGTTGGAAATGCTGTCTGGCAGAGGCTATGAGGATGGGTGGGACATGCAGACATCAGAGAGAGATGGGACAGTGGATTGAGGGGGTTGCAGGGTTGGGGGATAGTTATTTGGGGGAGGGAGATTGGCTTATGTGTAAAAACCTTAGAGAAGAAGGCAAATAATGAGAAATTGGGTTAAGGAAGGGAAATGAACATGTACTGAGCGTAATGCTGGCTGCACAGCCTGGCATTACCACCAGTCCTCCAGCCAGCCCTGTAGTGATTTTGTCCCCTGTTCACTCCAGGCAACTTGTAAACTAGGTGTCTCTCTTTAATCAATCTTTCTCCTCATGAAACTGATTGTGACTGTTAGGGGCCCCTTAAACATCACTATGCTATTGCCTGGAGGGGAGGCAAGTGTTAATTCTTCAGTAGGCCCTGACCCTTCAGAGCCCCTTTAAGAACACCTGGATCTTCTGGAACTCATTGGGATGCTACATGCCGTGTCCTTGGCCACTGTATGTGGTCAACCTGATTCCTCTTGCTTAGCTTTCTCTAGAGAATCCTGCTTTTATACTGGCAAGTTAGAACTCTGCGTCCTCCTTGTGGAGCAGGTGCTTGAGAGCATATTCCACTGCAGGAGATAGGAAAAAGGCTGATAGGCAAAGCAGAGTCTTTGGTGCAGATGGGGTGTAGAAGGTTAGGCAGTTGGCCAAGCCATGGAGGTCCAACAAGGAGTAACAAGTGGAGCACTGGCAACAAGTGGGGCCCCAGGGGGCAATCCAAGAGTCCTGCGGATCCAGACAGTCAGCAGCCTGCAGCAGGGCTCGCTGACAACACGGAGAAGACAAAGATGAATTACTCTCCCGAGCTCCGTATTATCCATCCCAGGCGTCCTGCCTATCATTCGCTCCTTGGATCCAGAGTTTTGGAACACAGGATTATTGGCAGTTGGCAGACTCTAAATTATTCATGTATTCTTTGCCTTAGCAGCTTGCAGAAACCGTAATTCCAGGCTTTAGAGCCTTTGCAGGAGCTCTGCATTTGAATGGGGGATCTCACTGATTAAGGTTAAAATCAGGAACAGTGAGATGAATTTAGGGAAAGGACGAAGGGAGTCTTCTCCCCTATTTATTATAAAACTTAAAATATTATGTTCAGGGATAAATACTGAGGCGAGGAACAGATATATAAGCAGATTGTTTTTTCTTGAGTAAGCATGCGCTACTTCTAGAGTCAGCATTTCATTGCTTAGGGGGTTGTGCATAATACCCTGTGTACATCACTCCCACTGCACGTCCACGTTGTCTAATAATCATTTATGCATCTACCCGCCACACCAGACTGATCTCTTTGTGGATAGGAACTGAGTCTTATTAATATCTGTTTCCCTAGCACCTAGCAGTGATGAATGATAAAAGGTTCATCCCTTCCTTACCAAGCATATGTTATTTCAGAAGTGCTTTGAATTAGAAATTCCTTCACAGCAAACACCACATCTTTCTTTTTCAGTGTAAGTAGGAAGTAACTCAGAACAATACCTAACAGGCATTTAGTGAATGTTGATGATGCTAATGATGACATCTAGTTTCCATGGCAACATGCACTTATCCTTACAGTGTGTCTTGGACTATGTGAAATTTGGAAGAAAAAATATACATTTCTTCCCACATTGTGAGAGAATCTTTTGTATTACAGTATTTCTATCCACCATGTCTTCTTTCTAAATGTGTTTATTCTAAGTAGTTGAGTCAATGATGTACATACTGTGGAGTATAATGAGGTCAAACCCAGAAATGGTATTGGGGGTGGCGAGGGAGAAAAGCAGAGAATAAGGGATGTATGGATTGTTAAAAATATATAGGTGGCAAACTCGTTTCAGCACACACTTCCTTTCTTTTTTAACTTTTCCTGCATTTTCCCACTCTGATCCCCATAACTCAACAAATCCAGCTCTCTTTAAACCCTGAAATCACTTTATTTTCTGCATAGACCATACTGAAAACTGTGGAAGGGGGATCTAAGCTGCTCTCCCACTTAAAATCCTTAAGTAGCACCCATTGCCTCAGCCACAGCTGCACATGGCAAGCCCTTCCTTAAAGAAGCCTTCAGCTACCCTTTCTCCTAGCTCCCAGCTCCTCCAATTTGCATCTTATGCTCAAGCTCTGAACACTGTTGGCTAACCTGGAATGTTACTCCTTTCTCACTTAATGCGCTTATGTTTATATTTCAAATCTTATTTAGGCCTCACCTTCCCTAAGAAGTCACTTTGGATTCCCTCTCATCCCTGATTTAGGGGCCAACCCAGGTGCTCCAGAATACCTTGCATTCCTTGTACCATTGAATTGAGGCCACCATGCAGTAAACCGAATGCCTCAGATAGCAAACACTTAGAGCAGAAATTTTGTCTTTTATCTCTAAATCTCAAGCCTCAGGATAAGGCAGGGCTAATTGAGTAGGTTCTCAACTAATGCTTCTGAATGAATGATCTAAGAATGCCTGGGACTCCTTATGCTCAAGTTCTACCTCCACGGAAGTTGTCTTAATACATTAGAGAAATGTGATGTTGAAACCTAAATCTGTGGGAAAGAGTCAGAACATGTAGCATCGCTAATGGGTCCAAGTCTAAGAGGAAGCATCTGCCTCAGGTCTTGGCAGATTTCTTTGCCTCCCTCTAATCTGTTATTTTATCTAACAGATGTCTGAGGATTGCAATCTCAAAATGATTAACAACTCAAGGTTTGGGGGAGGGGAGTATTTTTGTGCTTTTTACCAGTACTTTGGATTCAAATCTGTCCATTTCCATGCATTATAACAATTTTATTTTTCTCTGTTTAGATGTGTGCCTATGAGTAACTGTTAGGAGTTTATAATTACTAGTTATAGAAGAAATGACAGGTGGGCTTAGACTCCTGAGAACCAGCAGAGAAGAAGAGGGACCAGGAATCAGAGCCACTGGTAGAGGACATTTAGGAAAGGAAAGTAGTTGGTTTACAGGAAACTGAAAAAAAGAAGAAAGCAGTCCACTGTGTTGAGGTCGTCCATGGTTGAGGTCCTTGTTGATTTAGGCGTCTAAATGTATGGCCATGACACTCTGGAGGCTCTGAAGTTATTGTAAGGGACCTGACATCCAAATGAAAACTTGTATTTTCTCAGTCAATACAATGACTGGTTTATGAGGGTTTTCATCCTTAAAAGATTAAAAGATTGGGAATGGATCTTGATCAACTAGTAGTTCTCATCCTGGGCAATAATTACAATTAATGTTCTATTTGTGGAGCACCTTATAATGTACAAAGATCTTTTACTTACACTAATTCATTACACTCACCATAATTCTGTAGGATAAGACGGGTAGGTATCCTCATTTTTCAGATGCAGAAACTGAGAGTTAGGCTGTGACTTGTATGTGGTCTCAAGTTTGATTCAGTTGGGATGAGCTTGCAAATTCCACAGCTCTTAATCCAGTGCTTTCTTCTTTATATCACAGAGAGGTCTCCATGGGGAGAAAAAAAAAAAAACATATCCAGAACCAAAGATAGAGAAAGATAGTATCGGATATAAAATACACACTTCTAAGGAACCCAGAAAAAGAAAGACAGGGCTGGGAGCAAAGCTTGGTTCTCCTGCTTAACAGTGATATTACAAGCTAAGGGATTCTGGAAGTGAGACTTGGTTATGAAAATGAACTAAGGTACATTATGACCAACTAATCATAAATACTTGTGCTTTAAAAAATACTACCCATTCATTAAGAAGTGTTTTTTGTTTGTTTTTGCATTCAAGACAGACCTCAAATCATGCTGTTGAAAATGTATTTTGAGAATAGATATAAAGATAATTGAAAATGTTACATTCCCAAGGTCAGAGATCTAAGAATGAACTTCAGTCTTTTATTCCAGTACCAAAGAAGGGGACAGATGTGACAGACATTTAATAAAAAAAAATTTAATGCCTTTATTGAATCATTAGAATATTTATTCTAGGCAGCAGCATAACAAAGAATGTATAATTCCTGCAGAGACATCTGCTTCTGTCAGACCCAAACTGTGCTAATGTAAGTATTTTAAAATTGATCATCATCTCCTGTTTAGCTAGAAGAATAGGGAATAACAACGCACAGAGAAGGGGATATTCAATGGAAGTCCTCCAAGTAGCTCACAATAGAAATAACTATGCTTTATTATTGTCCATTAAGGGCGAAGTAGTCTGCTAAGTACTCTATCTACTATCTATATTAATTATTAAGAAATTACTATTAGACATTAAAATTGACCTAATTAAAAAAACAAAGCTTCGGAGGAGGGTATCACTCAAGTGATAGAGCACATGCTTAGCATGCATGAGGTCCTGGGTTCTCCAGGACCAATCTCCAGTACCTCCTCTAAAAA
This sequence comes from Camelus bactrianus, assembly GCF_048773025.1. NCBI lineage: Eukaryota > Metazoa > Chordata > Mammalia > Artiodactyla > Camelidae > Camelus > Camelus bactrianus. The sequence goes on along the minus strand of NC_133572.1, from coordinate 8,907,497 downwards.
ATAAATAAATAAGTAAACCTAATTACCTACCCACCCCCAGCAAAAAAAAATCTTAAGTAAGAATTACTCCAGTTTTTAAACCACCCCGCTCCCTGGCTAAATTATGAAGCTTAAATAAGGTAAATGACTTGCCCAAAGTCACACAAGCAAAAACAATAGGAAATTGTTTAGGAACAGGGATTTGAACTCAGAGATGTCTGAACTCAGTGTCCATACTACTAAACTTAAGCTAGGTACTCCGTCAATAAGCAAGGTATGATGTTCCCTGGAAATCTCTGGAACTAAAATCTAGATCCGGCCATTGTAAATATATTGATTTTTTAGCTGTCAATTCTGTAAACTTGATCCAAACTGAGAAAGTTTGGGTGCATTCTTGATGGCAGTCACTAGGTGGAGCCAGTGCACTGAAAAGCTACCTTAGGCTTTTTGGAGACCACGGCAGGATTTATTCTAGGAAATCAGCAAAGGCTGGTTTTGATTGGAAAGGTGCTAAAAAGATCACTCCCTCTGACAGCTGGCTTTTTTTCTTTTCTGGATAATGTAGATGAAGAGGAAGATGAGAGTTCTCTGGAGGTGTAGAGAATTGCTGGAGCCAAGAGTTATGTGGGATGAATGCATAATCAACGAATTCTTTTCTTTCCCAGGAGTGGTTTTAATAATCTGATGTGTGGCTGGGCTGGTGGGTTGTGGAAGTAGAGCACAGTATCACCCTGCCCTGTGTGGTCTTTTTTCTCTTAGAGATTCCAGCCTTTCACATTATGTAATACTGAGTGAACCTCGGTGTATCTAGTGTTTCAAATTGAATGTGCAAAATGATGATAGTGATGATGATAACAATAAATGCTATTATGTTAGCATCCATGTACATCGTGCTTTATGGTGTGTAGATCCTTTTCACTTCCATTCATTACTGAGTGATGGACCCTCTGGCTGGGGCTAGTCCTTTCTGAATCAAGATCTGGGATATGGGGTAGTGTGAGTCTTCTAGGAAAAGTCTAGAAAGATGTTATAGTAGTCAGGGTTCTCCAGAGAAACAGAACCCAAATGTAATTTATTGAAAATTCTCTGAGGGCCAAATTGTTCTTGCTCTTCCTGTCCCCTCCGTTTCTTAATTTTTTTTATTTTTTTGTGGTCACAGGATTGAGGAAAACAACTAGCCACCAACAGAGTCATAAACAAAGCTAAGTCTGGGAACAATATATTAAATTCCATTTACTGCTCTTCCCCAAGTTTCCTTGGAATCATTAGTTGTTTTCACCTGGTTCCACGGGTTGGTTGTAGGTGCATTTCAGAGTTCACTCAGATGCCAGTTTGTGTTGTTTCCACCTCGTGGAACAGTACAGGCAGTTCTTGTTTATGTCCACAACACGTTCCTGGAAATCACACCGTATAGGGATCGGTGGTAAGACAGATCACTCTCCCCCGTAAGACCAGTGTTGGAACTGAGGGTCATGGTCCTTTTCCAGGGTCTGGAGGTGCCCACATTCACTGGCACATGGTCCCCTTTCATCTTTAAGCCCAGTGGTGGCCAGTTTTACAGAGACAGAGACAGAAAGACAGACGGGTTAAGAAACTGGCTCCCATGATTGTGGTAAGTCCAAAATCCACAGGGTAGTTCCCTTAGGGTGGAGACCCAGGGAAGAGGAGATGCTGATGCTGCAGCCTGAGTCCAAAGGCAGTCTGCCACAGAATTTTCTCTTCCCTGGGACCTCGGTGTTTTTTTTTTAAGGCCCTCAACTGATTGGATGAGGCCCACTAACATTTTAGAGAATAATCTACTTTACTAAGTTTAAATGTTAATCCTATCCCCAAATTACCTTTACATCAGCATCTGGACATGTTTGACCAAATATCTGGGTACTGTGTTGTAGCTACGTTGACACATAACGGTAAGCATCACAAGTATGCAACAGATTGTCCGCTGGACCTGAGGGGGATGTCATGTTCCTTCTACGGCTTTTGCTTGGATTCGGAGCTCTTCATCTCGACTTCAGCAAAAGCAATACACTCGCCTTCTCTTCTGCCTCTGAAGTCTTGATGAGTTGGCAATACCTTTCTGGATAATTATACAAAATATTTTTATATAAATACATTAAAAAATCAAGAATTCTAGAAAGCATGTAGACTCATCATTCCATGTTAAGATTATTAGGTAGTTCTGAGATTTCTTTTTCATAGAAGTACCTAGAAAATGCAAGTAATGAATAAAGTGCTTTACAAGTAAAGTGTAGAAGCATCAAATACTATTTCTGAACGGGTCCCTAGAGAAAATACATTTGGATTTCCCCATTTTACCTTCATTTAGATAAATGGAGACATTAGAAGAATAAAACAACTTGTTCAAGGTCACACACAGATATTTAACAAGAGAACCTAGGTCTTCTGCCTGCAGGTCCCTTGTTCTTCCTGTTACACCATATAAATGTGCAATAATATGCATAATGTGCTGTGCAACATGTGTCTGAACAGGACCAACAAAAATTGGAAATGTCTGTGTTGAGAGGAGCAATGGTTAATAAAAGGAAAATACAAAAATGTTGAATCCCAGCCCTTCCCACTGAAGTGGAGATGCTAATTGGAACAAACGTCTGGTACACGGTGTGGCAAAGAGTGGGAAGAACACAACTGAGCCTTAGGCTCCCGTGTGCCCTAGGCTGAGCAACAGTGCTGTGCTAGCTGCCTGTGGTCCTATCAAGTCCTAGCAAGTGGCTTTGTGTCTCCTACCGAGATATCCCAGGTACACACTGCTACAAAAATTATATATACAGAATAATGAAACAATTTCTGTAAATGATTCTACAAATACGAGAAAGTGAGTGGGGGTTACAGATTGGAGGCAGTGGGGGCCCGATCAGTTTATTCAGCCAGGGAATTTCGGCATTCCATGCTGCCTCCCCAGGAGCCCCGTTTAGCTTGTTGTGTCAGTTGAGGGAAATAATAAACTTGACTTTGGAACTAATATGTGCGCTCTTGGAGAAAATTTGGGGCCACTTGAATATCCACATTTTGGCCCTGAGAGAACTTACTTGAAAAGTGCTGTAAGTGAGAAACTTGAAGGAGACTGAGAGAAAAGAGACACCTCTTGTCGTAATAGTGGGGAAGGACTAGTTCCCCACGTTAAATCAAACGTCTTTGGCTGGATGGAAGGGAAAGCAGTCTTCAGGCTGATGAGTAGACGCTATTTTACCTTTTATGATCTAGCCTAAGAAAAGTCATATAGTTCACCTCTACCATAATCTTAAACGAATCCAGATTCAAGGGTTGAGAACATAGATGTCACATCTCAATAGGAAGAGTGTTAAGTCACATGTGAGAAGATATTGTGAGTAACTTTGGATAATATGGTCTACTGTGGGCATGGAGGAGTGAAACATGGCTTTGTTCAAGGAATACTTCATAACACAGGCACTTCTCTTTCTTCCTTTCTAAAACAGTAAGCAATAAAGGTTTTCTTACACTTTTGGGGGAGAAGGATTCCCAAAGTAAGTCCGACCAGGCAAATTTCAAAATCTTAGGGCCTCAATATTTTATTTTTCAAACGAGTATCATTGTACTTCCTTTGCCTGCTACTAGGATGCTTCTCCATCCCACCAGCCTCCAGCTTTGTTGAGGAACAGTTGACGTTTAACATTATAGATGTTTAAGGTGTACAATGTGATGATTTGATACACTTACGTATTGTGAAATGATTACCACAATTGAGTTGTTAACATCTCATCACCTGATGTAATTACTATTTATTTTTGGAGGTGAGAACATTTAAGATGTACTCTTTTAGCACATTTCAGTATATAATACAGTATTCTTAACTGTGATCACCATACTGAACATTAGATTCCCAGAACTTACTCATCTTCTAATTGAAACTTTTTACCTTTTGGCTGACCTGGTCCCATTTCCCTCACCCCGCACCCCTTGGCAACACCAATCTATTCTATGTTTCTTTGAGTTTGGAATTTTTAGAATCCACATAAAAGTGAGATCATATAGTATTTGTCTTTCTCTGTCTGATTTATTTCCCTTAGCATAATGTACTCAGGGTCTATCGTTGTTGTTGTAAATGGCAGGATTTCCTTTTTTCTCATAACTAAATAATATTTCATTGTGTATGTGTGTGTGTGTATATATATATATATATATACACACACACACATATTGTGAATAATGTTGCAGTGAACATGGGAGTTCAGATACCTCACTGAGATCCTGATTTCATTTCATTTGGATACATACCCAGAAGTGGGATTGCTAAATCATGTGGTAGTTCTATTTTTAATTTCTTGAGGAACCTCTGAACTATTTTCCACTGTGACTACAGCAATTTATATTCCCACCAACAGTGCACAAGTGTTCTCATTTTTGCATATCCTCACCAGCACTTGTTATTTCTTGCCTTTTTGGTTATAATCATTTCAACAAGTGTGAGGTGATACCTCATTGTGGTTTTGATTTGAATTTCCCTAATGATTAGATGTCAAGTGACTTTGGGGGGATCCATTGGCAAAGCACTTCAATGGCTCTTGAGAGAGCTTTTTGAGGAAGCCCATGATGCCTTTAGTAGGATTCACATCCCTTTAATACCCTCCCAGAATCCTGTCTGCCACTCTCCCAGTGTCTTCCTGCCTAGTTATGCAGACCATGACTCAGCACTCTGGATGGGTGAGAGAGAAGTAGACCTCTCTGATAGAGTCCTGCACATATGTGGAAGCCAGGTACTCACTCATACACTCTCTGTCTCTGTCACCCTCAGTAGGAAAGGAATGGTCTCTCTTGGCACTTAGCTGTGCTACCCTGGGGAAGAGGTGACATAGGTAAAGTCAAGTTGTTCCTCTTACTCTCTCCAGTGTCTCCAAATTCATATATATATGAATTTATATATATATATGTATATATATATATATACACACATGTAATTTTTTTTCCCTAGAACTTCTCCACTGGACCGCTGGACTTCCACAAAGGGTCTCTTATCCATGGATGACTGTCTAAGACAGTGTTCTCCAGGGGCTCCCACACTATGACCAAGAGGGGCTGGAGTAAATCTGTGGGCCACTGTAGAATCCACAACTGGGAACAAGGTTTGTATCTCTACTACCTGATGCATGTGTGGGTGAGACTCCTCCCAAGTCCCTTGGCGTATGGTGCTGGGACCCACAGGTCCCTCAAAGGCATTTCTGTTAATGGGTGGATGCCAAGTTGTTGTTGTTGAAGGGGGGATACAGAACAGGAATGTCTTTCAGCTGTATTGCTCACAGGATGCTTTTTTTTTCTTTTTTTTTTTTTTTGGCAGGGGAAGGGGAGGTAATTGGGTTTATTTCTTTATTTTTAGAGGAGGTACTGGGGATTGAACCCAGGACCTCATGCATGCTAAGCATGTGCTCTGCCACTTGAGCTGTATCCTCCCCCCATCACAGGATGCTTTTGAAGGTCAAGTGACAGAATACCTGTAAAAAATTATTTGAAACTGGTAAAGCAACATTCATATTCATCTATTCAATCATCCATCCATTCATCCACCCAATCACCATCAATCCATCTTAATCAACCTATTCTTTCATTTATCAAACACTTATTAAACGTCTACAATATGTCAATCTCTGTACTATGGCATGGACTCAGTGTAAGGAATTATTGGTTCTCTGATGAATATTCCTAAATGCCATTTTCTGAAGCAGTGTCAGTAAATTAGAATCAGCATTCTCTCAAAAATATTTAACCAGTATATACAAACTAATTGGTCACTAAAGATAAATGTCTTATTTTAATGTTCAAATTTAATGTTCGCTTCAGCTTCTTTATCAAAGGCAGTGAAATTTAAAAACCTTTTCAGAGAAATTCTGCTTTCTACAACAGCAATACAAATAAACTCAGATAATCTGCTTTATGAGAGTTATCACAAATAGCAACTTACGTGCTCTGGCTAGAATGGTGTTATCTCAGCATTTTCTCAATGCTATACATCTTTTAGTGGCTGTCCTCCAGCATATTCTTGAGTTCATATTATAGTACAGCATTTCCTAATTTATAAGCAGACTGAGAATTAATTATTTACAATTTATTTAAATAACAGTATTGTAGATCTGTAGTAAGAGATACAATAGCCAAGCTAGCAAATCCTACAACAACTTTTATTAATCACAAAATATCATCCCCACCCAACACCAAACAAATCCCTGTATATATTATAAAAATTCTAAGAAGTTTTTGTTGCAGTTCCGTCTACCTGAGATCTTCACACGAATAGATCTTTGTGAGAACTTTTAGGCTGGTGTGATGTGTAGTGGCTAAGAGTATGGCTCTGGAGTAAGACAAATTGAGTTTTTACTCCATAGACACTAGCTGTGTGACTTTAGACAAATTAGTTAACTTCTTTAAGTTTCAGTGTCTCCATCTCTAAGATGTGAGCAATAATACCTATTTATATGACTGCAATTGAGGAAGCTAGATAAATAATGCTTATGAAGCCATTGGTAAAATTCTTTGCATAATGTCTCCATAAATGTTGGTTTTTAGTGTTTGTGTTATTTTGACCAATTTGATGTGAAGAGGTACCATATAGCTCTTATTTTTGAGCTTTAGATTATTTTGTGATAATATATTTTGCATGATTCATATAAAATTAGGTTCAGCTGTGAGTTACAGAAGACTAAAAACAACAGTGACTTTAAAAATATAGACTCCCCTACCCCACTTCCATATAAAAGTTAGGATGCCCCGGGCTGGTGTGTGTGGTTCTATTCCCCAAAGTTTCCAAGAATCAAGAATTCTTACAGTTTTATCCCTCTCCCATCTTGAGGCTTCAACCATTATCCTCATTATCTAGAATGTTAGCTATAGCCCCAGTCGCCATCTTAAGAAGCAGAGTGAAGAATACTTGAAAAAGAAAGTGGATGAAGGAAGCAAAGGATACAAGACAGCTACTGTTTGAGGGAGGTGTCCAAAATCTGCTGCGTATTTCCACGTTTATCCAGTTGTCCAGAATTTAGGCTTGTGTTTAAACCTAGTTGCAATGGAGGATAGAAAATGTATTCTGTTTTCTGGGAGAATATTTGCTCTGCTTAGAATTGCAAGTCCTCTTACTGTGAAGGAATGGGGAGAGTGGATACCAGGGGACACTGGCACACGTCTTCCCACAATATATAACTTGTGTGTTAAACAGACTCAAGTCATTGTGGTATAAGTATGAATGATTTATTTGTCCAATAATTTCTAACAACTTTGCTCTGCCAAACCACCATTTCCTCCTGGGAGCCAGCTGCCCTAATGATATTTCAGATTCTTTGTACTTTAGTCTTTCAGAACAGTCTTATTTCAATTTGTGAGTCCCAGACTCTTTTTCCTTTTTATAAAAAAATTGAAGTATAGTTTATTCACAGTGTGTCAATTTTTTGTGTACAGCATAAAGTTTCAGTCATATATATATATATACACATACACATATATATTTGGTTTAATATTCTTTTTCATTATAGGTTACTATAAGATATTGAATATGGTTCCCTGTGCTATACAGAAGAAAATTGTTGTTTATCTAATTTATAGATAGTAGTTAATACTGGCAAATCTTGAACTCCCAATTTATCCCTTCACATCCCCTTTCCCCTCTGGTAATCATAAGTTTGTTTACTATCTCTGTGAGTCTGTTTCTGTTTCTGTTTTGTAGATAAATTCATTAGTGTCTTCTTTTTTCTTTTTTTAGATTCCACATATGAGTGGTATCATATAGTATTTTTCTTTCTTTTTCTGGCTTACTTCACTTAAATGATGAGGTCCATCCATGTTGCTGCAAATGGCATTATTCTATTCTTTTTATCTGAGTAGTATTCCATTGTATAAATATTCTACAACTTCTTTATCCAGTCATCTGTTGTTGTTTAGGTTGTTTCCATGTCTTGGCTATTGTAAACAGTGCTGCTATGAACATTGGGGTGCAGGTGTCTTTTCGAATTGGAGTTCCCTCTGCATATGACCCCAGGAGTGGGATTGCTAGATCACATGGTAAGTCTGTTATTAGTCTTTTGAGGAATCTCCATACTGTTTTCCATAATGGTTGCACCAAACTACATCCCCACCAATAGTGTATGAGGATTCCCTTTCTCCACACTCTCTCCAGCATTTTTCATTTGTGGACTTTGTAATGATGGCCATTCTATAATTTGTGAGTCCCAGACTCTTTATTTAAACACATCTATCTGATATTTAATTCAAAGCTCTCTTCCTCCTCCCCCCAGTTCAGGATGGATCAGTAGATTTAGGGGTTGAGAAGTAAGGGGCACCTGGCATCATCTGCTCTCTTTCATCTTCCTCTTTCCTCCTCCTACTTACCTCTCTGAGACTGAGTCAGGGACAAGGGTGAGGAACACGGATGGTAGCACCTTCCTATCTTTCTTTGGCCATTCTCACTGCTCTGGCTGGTTGCTGGAAGGCCCTCCTGATGAGGCTCCATCCTGCGTGCTCCACTGGCACTGGAGGTCCTTTGTAAGTTTCAAGGCCCCTACTCGGGATCTGTAGCCACTTGTAGAATCTGTCTTCTGCACACCTCAGGAAACAGGAACCCAGGGGGACCATACAGCCTTCTCAGCCTGGCTGTGCCCCTATGCCCTGCTCTGTGGTGCTCTTCCTCCTGCACTGGGGGCAGGTCCACAGGCCTGGTGGGCTCAGACTGCTTAGACATCTGTTGACTGAAAGAAAAACATACAACGTAAGAGTTGTGAGTTTCAGTTTTATTCAGGGACCTAATGGAGGACTGTCTACGGCCTGAGAAACAGCCCTCTCGGTAGCTAGGGGACTGCTCTGAAGAGTTAGGGGGAGAAGCCAATATTATGTATGATTTTGGCTAGAGAATACATGCAGTTAAGCATACATCTCTGTGAAAGGTTGCTGCTAGCCACGAGGAACAGATATCTCAGTTAATAGTTTTAGTGCCTTTCTATGTATGGGAAGATGCAAGAATCTAGGTTCACTAATGTTTTTCCCGATATATCTCTAACTATCTAAGGGGCTGTTTTTCCAAAGCACAGAGTGCCTTATCCTGCTTTTCATCCTGAATTTCTTTCAAGGTGTACTGGAAGTTAGTGACTGCCGTGGCTAGTGACTTGATCTTTGTAGAACTGGATGGCAAGCAACATTCTTTGATTTACACCCCCAACGTTGGCAAGTCTTGCTGCCTTTTTTTTTTCCCCTATTGTGATAAAATATGTAAAAACACAATTTTGCTATTTTAACCTTTTTTGAGTGTTTAATTCAGTGATTCAGTGGCCTTAATTATATTTACAATGTTGTCCAACCATCACTACTATCTATTTCCAAAACTGTTCCATCACCCAAACAGAAACTCTACCTATTAAGCAAAACCTCCTTGTTTTCCCCTCCCCAGCCCCTGATAACCTTGAATCTACCTTATGTCTCTATGAATCTGCCTAGTCTATGTATTTCATGCAAGTGAAATCACACGTCTGTCCTTCTTGTTTGGCTTATTTTACTTGGCATAATGTTTTCATGGTTTACCCATGTTGTAGCATGTATCAGAAGTTCAGTATTTTTTATGGTTGATTAATATTCTGTTATATGTATATACCACATTTTGTTTATCCATACTTTTTGGTTATTGTGAATAATGCTGCAAAGAACATTGACATACAAGTATGTTAGAGTTCCTGTTTTTAATTCTTTTGGGTATGTGTCTAGGAGTGGAATTGCTGGGTTAAATGGTAATTTTATGTTTATCTTTTTGAGAGGTCAAAATGATTTCCACAGCATCTGCATGCAGTGCAGTAGGGTCCCAGTTTCTCCACATCCTTGCCAACACTTGTTATTGTCTCTTTTTTTGATTATAGCTATAATAATAGGTATGAAGTCATAGCTCATTCATCGTGGTTTTGATTTGTATTTCCCCAATGACTAATGATGTTTAGTATCTTTTCATGTGCTTATTGGTCATCTGTATATCTTCTTTGGAGAAATGTCTATTCAAGTCATTTGCCCATTGTTTCAAACTGGGTTGTTTGTCTTTGCGGAGCTCTTCCCTTCTTGTGGCTATAACAGGGAGAGAAGAAAGAGGAGAGCTGCTCTTCAGGCTGTTGCATTATCCAAGGGATTGCCTTCTCGTGTCTCTGGTCATCCTCCTACAGCTGCTGGCGAATCACTTTGGGCTATTGTCTCTGAAGTCGGGGTGGGGGCAGGAATGTGAGGCTCACAGTGAGAAGTGGGCTTTAAAAACTGTGTTCCCAATGTTCTCAGATCTTAATCAGATCTTACATGCCTCTGTTTCACTAATGCACAGAATAACTCAGTCTTAGAATAGGAAGAGACCTCAGAGTTCCTCAGGTCCAACCCCATCATTTTACAGATATGGTCTCACAGGTCCTGAAAGGTGAAGTAACTTTGCCCACTATTTTTCTAATGCCTGGTTTATGTGTCACTATGACGGGTTGTAATATGCCTTCCCCTTTTGTAATCTGAAAGAGGAACACGTTAGAGATACGACTTATTTCTGCTTTCCCTTCTCCACGTGACAGAGGCAGTTTCAAGGTGAAAATATTGTGCCATCAGTTCTAATATATGTATGGTTTCTAGGCTTTTGGGGATCAGGGTATTATACCAAGTGAATAGAGATGAGCATTATGCTTGTCTAGAACTCCAGTCTTTGCAAAGTGGTATCATATTCTTACAGCATCCTGACAATCAGTGAGCAGGTTCTACTGGATAGGTAAAGACATGGCCAAGATCATCAGTAAACTGGTGGCAGCTTTTGGTGCAGATCAGTCCCTCATCTCTGTGAAGGTGATCGGGCAGTCACCCTACCGATTACCAGCAAGCTGCCGTAGGAAGAGCACCAGGAGCTAGAGTCAGAGAACCCAGCCCTGTTCCGAGATCAACTCCTGACTGTTACCTTAGGCAAGTCACTTTACCTTTCTGATTCAGTCTCCTGATCTGTAAAATGGAGATGAAAATAACACTGTTCTATCCAATTGTTGCAGAAATCAAGACAAAAATGGACTTTTAAAGTCTTTAATGAGTATAGGGAGTTATACCAATATTAGTGATTGCTATTATCTGGCTGTCTAGGGAGGGGGGTCACTTTGTGTGTTACAAATAAGATTTTGTAAGGTTCAATGGCATTAGAAGCTTAGGAGAGCTTCGAAGGGCTCCTGCAGAGCAAAGCTGATGTGGCCCTCATCCTTAGGTCTTCTCCTAGCCCATAGCCATTGTTATTAGCATTCAACAGACATAACAAGCTAAGTCTTCTTGAAATACTCCCCACTCTGTAAACACAGCTCAGCTCTTGCAGTTCTTTCACCCTCGGAAAGATGCAACATTTACTTATTTCACCTAACATTTGAAAGGTCAGTCATGAAAATCTGAAAATCTTTCCAACACACAAATCCAGTCATGATGCTCTTATTATTAAAACCTTTTTATTCCCCGTGGCTCACAGGATAAAGTCCAAATGCCATAGCTGCAGATCTCTTTCCTGTCCAAGACGACCATAAATATGTAAATGAATTTGATGATCAAACCCCTGTCATGGGTGTACAAGGCCTACTGCGGTCCAGCCCCAGCCTGTGCCTTCAGTCTAATCTGCTGCCTTCAGTTCCCACACACCCATGCGTCACAGTACCTCTCACCTGGAACCACAGGTGCCCTGCTCGTCCTGGCCTCTCTCTGTTTGCCGGTCCTGCCTCTGCCACATGGATGCCCTGCTCCCTCCTCTCTTCCTGCTTGCCACTTTCGTATTTATCCTTTAAGACCTGGCTCAAAAGCCATCTCCTTTGTGAAACCATCTCTGACCTCTTCTTCCTCACAGGGAGGATTAATCATTTCCTCTCTGTGGGCTGGGCCAGAATCATATTTTTCTTTATCTCTCTGCATCCTAGTGTCCAGTGCCACATGTGGAAACAGCAAGTGCTCAATACATGTTTGCTGCATGCACGTCTGTTGAAAACCTTAGGGCAAGATATACTGATGAGACAAACAGGAACTTGTTCGTACTGTCTGATTTAAAACTCACCAGCGATCCCTGTGACTTAGAACGACGTCCATTACTGCTTTGGGTCTTTATCCCCTCTCTAAGACGAAAAACATGTTTCTCCATTCTCTACTCACTATCACTAATGAGACACGAATTAAACAATAAAGCCAGGCCACCCTCCTGGCCTCTGTTTTAGCCTCTCAGTCCATTAACTGGAGAGCCGAGGCCTCCCCCCGAGAGCACTAGCAAGCTGTGTGACTGGAGCGCGCCTCTCCTAGTCTCTGGGCTCCAGGATTTGGAATCAGGAGTTAGACTATATATTCTCAGAGGTCCCTCTCAGTCCACTTATCTCCTACATGGCTGATCCTGGTAACGCAGAATGAGGCAAAAGACAGCCCATAGACGCACTGGGAGGGGGTGGGGGCAGAGGAGGACAGGCATCAGCATGAAAACCCTGGCATTCCTGCAAAACTAGGGTCCTGTTGTCCTTCTGTCATTTCTCCTAGCACAGAGCAACTGCTTCTGCCTCAAAACACATCTTCTCCAGAATGCTTACTCCTTCCCCGTGATGCCCCGACCCTGGAAAATTTTCCTCACGCCTCGTCACGTGATCCTTCAGAATATCCTCTCTCTGAATTATTGTGCACTTTTTCCTGCACCTCCCCAGAATTTCAACAAGTTAGTGCCAGTGAGATCAGAATGGGAAAAGAGGAATGAGAGCAGTGGAGTCAGCACAGAGGAATAAACAGCGCAGGTCAGTGAGAGCTCTGGATGGAGAAGAGGACGTGGGAGAAGGGAAGAGTCCATGTCGGGAGAGAGGGCTTTTTAGACATATTTAGGAATTTTACTGCAGGTCTGTTGTTTTTTTTTTTTCTTTTTTAGGAAAGAGCTTTCTGAAAGAAAATAAAAAATAAAACGATTGCACCGCAGCACATATTTGTTGAATATGAGGATTCACATTCAACAAATAAGTGAGGATAAGAATAATTCAAGAGCATAAATTTAAATATTTTATAAAAGGCATATATTAATTTTGATATGTCTTTTATTAAGTGAAAAGTAGAGACATTTATTAGATGGCTTGGCTATAAATAAATTTTTGGATAAATCCTAATATTTATTGTTCCAAAAGGGACAAAGTCTAACACACAACCAAAATTGAGAGGGCTACTGTCAAGAGAAGGGCGAAAAGAAACATTATCTTCTTTTATTACAGTGAAGAAAACGAGAGGCAAAACAGATTAAGGAAAAAAACAAAAGATGGAAAGGGACACAAACTGCCCAGCATTCAGGAGGCTGCACACCAGCCATCACCCAGCGAGCCTCAGCACAGCACTTCCTCCTGATTTCCCGTCTCCACGGTTTCCCCTTACGTAAGAACAGGGTAATGCTGGGTAGTCAGAAAAATGTTGCTCAGGATTCAACTAAAGATAAGTAACAGCAAAGATATATCCAGTCCCTCAGCAAACTACTTGATGTTGCATAGCAACAACTGCCTGGTTTTATTTCTGTCACAGTATTGCCATAAGGAAGCTTTGAAAATAAGTATTTTTTAAAAATTTAAACAAACAAGGTAGCAGACCTCACTGCACCCAACCAAGTCACCTGTCTGCTTCTAAAATTAGAGAGGCAGCCTCTCAGAGGAGACAATTAGGATGGTAAAAAGGGAAACAACAAATTATTGCTAATAATCTCTTTCTTTTTTTAAAAATTTTTAAATTTTTTATTAAAGTACAGTCAGTTACAATGTGTCAGTCTCTGGTGTACAGCACAATGTACCAGTCATGCATATATACACATATATTCATTTTCATATTTAATAATCTCTTTCTGATTATCTCACTTACTCCTGACAAGAACCACGTAAGGCAGAGTTTGATCCCATTTTGCAGATGGGGAAACATACTTAGAATCATCGAGTTACTTGGCCAAGCTCTCCCAGCCAATACGGGGCAGAGTTGGGTTTTTAAACATTCCCCCGACTCTTTTTCTGTCTGACCAGTAACCCAGTGCTTTCCCATCACTGCACTACGTGGGGCCTGGAGCTGACTGTAGCAACAACTCTCATCCCTTCTGCAGGTGTCTGGGGTTGTGTCTGCAAAAGGCTTCTTCAGAAAAACATCTGGAAATATTTGGACCCACATCTGACCCAGAGGGCCAGCTGTTCACGGTACAGATTTAACTGAGAAAATCTGAGTGTATGATTAGCCTCATGCAAGGAGCACAGAGAAAGGCTGAGACTGTGAAGACACAATCTTTCTTCAGGACACCTTGTCCCCAGCTATTTGAGGGGAATCCCTACCACAATTCCTGGTATTGATGTTTACAGACAGGAGTTATTTAAGAAAGAAGTTTTCTACAAATTGAGACATTTGTTTTGACTCTTTGCCTTTTATAAGCAGGAATAATAGACCACATGCAAGGAATACAAGTTGTAGACATTTCTGAAATCCCCCCTGCTTACGACTTGAGGGGTGCATCATGGAAAGATCTCACTTCTGATTGCCAGCCACTCATGTAGATCCTTACATAGAGGAGGAATTTAATTCAACAAATATTCACTGAGTACCTACTGTGTGCTGGTTATTGTGCTGAGTACCAGGATACAGAGCTGTATTATCATGACCCCTGATTTCAAGAAATTCTTCAACCTAATTGAGGAGATAAATACCATACAAATAGTTAATACTGTGTGATGGATGAATGTTATAACAAATGTAGGCTTAAAGTACAGCAGGGGCACAAAAATAGGTGTTATCCAGTCTGATGCATCAGAAAAGGTTTTTTTTGGAAGAGGACCCACATGATCTGTTATAACATGATCATGTTAATGCAGGCTTCAGGATCATTGGGACATTCCAGGCAGAAAGACAATACAGGCTCGTGAAATCATAAACAACTCCAGGAAGCCTAGAGTATAAATTGTCGGGAGGGAGATGTTGGAGAGATGGGTAGGAGTCAGTGATGGTGTGGTATCTGTGAATGCTGGAGGTGGAGTTAGGGTATAAGGCTAGGGAGGGACATTCATTCAAAGGATGATGGAAACATTGACAGATTTAGAAGCAGGAGAGTAACCTTAGTAGCCTGCTAAGATTTGTGCTTTAAGAAGGCATATCTAACTGGTGTGAGGTAATACCTCATTGTAGTTTTGATTCACTCCTGGGCCTATATCCAGAAGGAGCCCTACTTCAAAAATGACACCTGCACCTCAATGTTCAGAGCAGCACTATTTACAATAGCCAAGACATGGAAATAGCCTACGTGTCCATCAACAGATGACTGGATAAAGAAGATGTGGTACATTTATACAATGGAATACTATTCAGCCATAAAAACTGACAACATAATGCCATTTGCAGCAACATGGATGTTCCTGGAGAATGTCATTTTAAGTGAAGTAAGCCAGAAAGAGAAAGAAAAATACCATATGAGATCACTCATATGTGGAATCTAAAAAAACCAAAACAAAAAAAAACATAAACACAAATCAGAAACAGACTCATAGACATAGAATACAAACTTGTGGTTGCCAAGGTGGCGAGGGGTGGGAAGGGACAGATTGGGATTTCAAAATGTAGAATAGATAGATAAGGTTATAATGTATAGCACAGGGAAATATATACAAGATATAGTAGCTCACAGAGAAAAAAATGTGACATGAATATATATACATTCATGTATAACTGAAAAATTGTGCTCTTCATTGGAATTTGACACAACATTGTAAAATGATTATAACTCAATAAAAAATGTTAAAAAAAAAAGAAAAACAAGATTAAAAAAAAAAAAGAAGGCATATCTAGTGGCAATTAGGAAGTGGATATATCTGGGCAAGATTAGATGGAAAAAGATCAGGAAAACACTGAATAAAACAAATTTGAAGAGATGTCTTTGCCAGAGTTCTCTTTAAAATATCTAATGTGTAGACCAATACTGTGAAATGGCTTTGTTGTGGGTGTTCTCTCTTTGCCCGCCCACATCCAGTCTTCACCCTTCTCAACCCTAATTCTAGGAGGCTGACCTTCTGAAAATGTCCCTTGCTCTTTGGCTTCTCATTGGGTTCAGCTGAAGGGAGGCACCAGCAGGAATTGGGAGGCCCCTTTTCTATAACCACAGCTTTCCCTGGGTTCTAGAGTGACAGTTCTCTCCTTCCTCTTGTCCCTTCAGACCCAGCAGTGGCAGTGATTTCCTGCTATTGCTAGTGTAAGGGAGCATCACCATCATTTGCTTGTTCCCTTAACCTGCTTGTAAGCAGATAGGATAAGAGGTCTCCAGAGAAAGGGAACCATGAGTGGCTTTCTTGATATAAGAGAAGCCATTTTTGGCTTAGATCATATTGTGATCTATGCCTGGCCACAATGCTTGCCCTTGCACAGGTCTCAGTAATAATGATTTTAAGGGAACAAAAGAACACACTGTTATCAAGCCAGAGAAGCAACAATAGCAAAGACAACAAACCAGTTATAAAGACTCCCAGTTCCTTTTCAATGGTAAAGACTAGCTTGAAGCACTTTCTTGAGCTGTTTTGCAGAATTTACACCCCCCAGGTGCTCAACCCCCAGAATAATTAGAACCTAGGGGCTGATGATGTTGATCTTGTCTGACCCTCCTGACTTCAATCAACCAAAGCTTAGACTCCGTTCACTGGCCCACCCAACCCCTTCGTGAATATGCATGTAACCTTAGTTTAAAACTTCCCCAGTTTTGCTGTTGGAGAGACATTGCTTTGGGAAAGATCCTTGGTGTTCTTACTCACGTCACATAATACCCCCTTATTCCACTGTTTGGCTTGGATATGTCTTTTGGCTCAAGATCTAGCAAGAAGTAAACCCAGTTTTCAGATAATATGCTTACACCTTTGTCAAAAGTCCCTTCATTTAACTATCTTCAGTTACCACATTGGGCTGTGATCCAGTTTCCCGCTGGGACCCTGACTAATGCAATCATGGAACACCCTCCTTGAGAAGCTGATGTCGGTTCCAAGGAGCATGATCAATCTCGGGCAGAGAAAAAGAGTTTGAACCAAGACTGGCATAGTAAACATGAAGAGAAGAACACAGATTGAAGAGATATTCAGGGCAGAGAACCGATAGTGTAGTCACAGAATGAGGGGTGGGAAGGAAGGAGAAGGGGAAGAGAGTGATGGCTCCTTGGTTTTGGGCTGAGTTGGGTGGTATTCACCAAATCACAGGATACAGAAGAAAGGACAGGTACTAAGGAGAATATGAATAATACTCTGGGGGACATATTAAATCCAAAGTGCTTATAGGGCCTTTAGGCGTAAGGAAGGGGCTCTTGTTCATCTACTGACTTGAAGAACATGCATAGCTCAAATATTTTTCCATTGTTGCTAGGACTTTGGCATTTACTTTTGCCAGTCTTCTCCTCAGAACCTTTGAAAATAAACATACCCTTGGATGGGTAAATAAATAGTTTCTGGTGTCTTTATTGTGACTTTGTGACAAGAGAGCCAGGTAGCTAAAAATACTGAGATCCTGGGGCCATATTGATCTTCTTAAAAGGCCCGCATTTGTCTCTATTTTCTCTTTATCAAGCTAAAACAAGGTCTCTTTAAGACAGACATGAAAAAGCCTTTAGCTGCCAGCCAGTCCGGCACTGCTAAGCTCCCACACCCCCTTCTAGTCTCTAGCCTGCGCTTCTGAGGGCAGGCTGCCCATGCCTGTCACAAGGTGGCAGTCCTGCCTAACTGACCTGGTGTGAACCTGTGGGTGTCGACATGAGTCCCCCTGCCTGAGACACCCAGTCAGTTCTCATTCCCAACGCAACCTAAACTCAAAAACCTTCGCCGATTATAGAAAAGGAGCTCAAATTCCTTAGCCTGACAACCAAGTCACACCCAAAACAATGAAGGGGGAAGCAGTGTCTTTAGAGGTGCGGTGATATTTCCAACGGTGAGCAATGGAATATCCCCAGGGGAGAAAGGAGCTTTTAGGGAATAAGAATGGGAATTTCTAGGTCTAGATTGCATTGCCTGAGGGTGGGGTATGACTTTAACATGGGAAACAGTGAATTTTCTTTAATTCATTTTTTTAGTCTACAATTCTTTTTAAAATGTTTTTTGCATATATTGTTCCTACTGTTCATTCAGCATGCAAACGTATACTGACTTTATTGTAATTTTTCATCATATTTGTCTTTAATCCCTAATTAGATTTTTAAGTCTCAGAATTTTACATTCCTTACAACCCACAGATTTTGCTATGTTTAAAGCAGATGTCAAAAAAATACTTGTTGAATAAATGGATGATTATATTGCTAAGTATAAATCACCAACACAGAGTCTACCTTGAACAGAAAGGCCTGAGGCAAGTGCCCAGTTTACCCTTTAAGAACAGCTCTGGTTTCTTTTAATCTTCATTCAGCTAATTATCTCATAGCCAGCGAAGCTTGAGAGTAGGCAAAAGATTATTATAAAGAATGGAATCGTGTTCAATAGGTTAGTGCAGAGGCTCAGCTACTTGCCTGTTGTAGAATCTTGAGCAAATTACTTAATCCATTCGAACCTTATTTCTTTATCCATGAGATTAATCCATTATGGAGAGTCAGCACGGTCCGGTGAAAGGAGCATTGAACATCTATCAAAAGACGTTGGTTCTAGTCCCTGCTCTGCTGTTAGTGGTTCATCTTAACCTCCTTAAGCCTCAGTTTTAAAATTCAATGTATATGAACTCTTAAATAACCCCAACTAAAGCCAGGCATGTGCATAAGTGTGAGTGCGTGTGTGTGTGTGTGTTGGGAAGTACTTGGATTAGTATCTACTGCTGTATAACAAATTACCCCCAAATTTAGCAGCTTAAAAGAACAAATGTTTATGATCTCATGCAGTTTCTAAGAGGTTCTGGCTCAGCTCTCACAGAGTTGCAGTCTCGCTGTTGATCCAGGGCTACCATTATCTCAAAAGTCTTTAAACTTAAGACCGGAAAAACCTGAGCTTCCAAGCTCATTCAAGTGATTTTCATAGACCTCAGTTCTTCAGTGGCTTATGACTGGGAACTTCAGTTCTTTACCACAGGGCTGCTCACAGCGTAGCAACTGGCTTCCCCCAGAGCAAGAGATCCAAGAAAGCTAGAGCCTGAGCTAGAGATGCAGGTACAGATAGATGGAGGAGAAGGGGGGAACCCAAGACAGGGCTGCAGTCTTTTATCACCTGATAATCTTGGACGTGACCTACCATCACTTCTGCCATATATTGTTGGTCATGTAGACCAGCCAACCCTGGTACAAGGTGGGGGCCAATTACACAAGGGTAATACCCAAATCAGGGGTTACTGGGGAGCCATTTCAGAGGCTGGCTACCACTGTGCTCAGCAGCAGAATTAGCAGTATTGTCACGCACTACTTCTTCCCTTTCTTATCTAATTATTTTATTGTCTTCCCAGCCAGAGTATAATCTCCTTGTTCTCCACTCTGTCCACCCTCCCCTTCAACACCCCTGCCCTCACCCTGTGCTGGGCACATGCTGTGTTTTCACTATTTGTTGAAAAAAATGAATGAATGAGTACTATACTTTACCCTTTTGTTTTGTTTTGTTTTTCCTGGTTGGAAGGATAATTAGAGAGCCCCGAGTGTACCTTATCTCTTTACAGATATAGAAACCAAGGTCCAGAAAGGGCTCCTTATCTGTTAGCAGTGGTGCTAAGGCTAGAATCTAGTCTCTCAACTTCCCATTCTCTGTACTTTCCTGTTCACTCTCTCTCAACTTCAGTCTTTGTAACTCAGAATTATCCTTGACACAGAATTTAGTAGCTCTGTTAATAAATCATCTACCTCTGCAGCTCTGTCTTTTGTGCCATTGCCTTAGTTCCACTTCTGTTGAAATATTCAGTAATGCTTTCAACTGATTTTCCTCCTATATTATAATTTTCTCTCTGTTCACCTTCCGGTTCCCTGCCTCTAACCCTAAACGTACTGAATGGCCAAGGTTTCATGGATATTAAGTTCTAATATTAACTTGCACAATCATCTTCCATGCTCTGTTTATTTTTTATTCTTGTAATACAGTTCATAATTATGTGTCTGAAATGGCTTCTAGTTTAAAAGGCAAAAGCAAAAATCCTTTTGCAACAGGGCCTATTTAAATCACAGACCTCTTTTTTGCTTCATTTCTCCATTTCTTTCCCTTATTTACTACTAGCCTCATTAAAAAATTTTTTTTATTTGAGATCTCATCTCAGCATTTCTAGAGTGAAGATGTCTCTTCCACACTTACTGATATTTGAAGCAGCCTTCTCTCTTCTCCCCTCGCTGATGATGGCACTTCTCAACATGAAGCTATTATAATAGGTACCACGTTGCGTTATTTACACATCTGTCTCCCCTATTGGACTGGGCACCCTGAGGGTAGTCATTGTGTCTTATTCATTGTTTGTACACTCCAGTATCTCATAGTACAGTTCCTAAGAGGGTCTTCATATGTATTTGTCAAATTGAGTCAACCAATTCTTCGTGTCATTTTCAGTATTAGATAAAAGCACCCTCTTTCCAGTAGTGATCATTCTTACAGAAGACCTTGTGCTTCTCCGAGTTGGAGGCAGGAATCATTATTTTTTTTTCAGGCTATCCTATGCTCTCCCTGGAGTATCCTGTAGCCCAAAGTCTGATGTGGACAGAGCCATCTGAAAGCTCTCCCACACAAGGCAATGTGCAGTTATCCCTCAGTATCTGCAAGGGGTTGGTTCCAGGACCTGCCAAAATCTGCAGATGCTCAAGTCCCAGTGTGTCCTCCATATGTGTGATTCCACATCTGCGGATTCAACCCATCTCAGATCTGCTGTGCTGTTCTTATTTATTGAAAAAAAAAATGTGTGTGTAAGTGGATCAGCACAGTTCCAACCTGTATTATTCAAGGGTCAACTGAAATTTGAGATGTGCCTGGAAAACCTCTCCCTAAAAGGTGTGATCCTTTTTCAGAGGAATCCAGACCCCTTCCCTTTGAAAACTGAAGACTTATGTTACAAGAGGCTCTTTTTGAAATCCAGATGTCTCAAGAAGAAGCTGTAGCTTGTCTCTCATCTGTTGGCACCTTAGCAGGATTAATATTTCAGTAGAAAGAGCTACAGGAGCAAGTAGATTCTTGTCAGAATGAAGTCTTCTGTCTGGAATGGAGGCAGGGAGGGAGATGATAAAAGGGGAGGTGAGAAAAGCAAACATAAACTGCAGCCTGCCCCCCTCACTTATGCAGCGCTGGGATCAGCAGCTGGTGCAGAGTGGAGAGAGAAGCAGAGAAATGCCCTTTGTCCTCGCACACTTGCTCTGGCTTCCTGGTCTTCTCTTTTCTCATGTTTGTTTCTGGAGAATTTTAGCCACGAGTCTGCCACTGCCGTCCTACTTCGATGACCAGAGCAGCCCAGAGGGTCACTACCGCATGCAGCCCCAGCGGCACCAGGCAGGGTGTAGGGACGCCTCCGCTCAGCAGAGGGCGCTGTGCTGGCGGCCTCCCTCTCTGTCCAGGAGCGCCCTTTCTCAGCCATTTCCAAGCTACTGCTCCAAAGTTAACGACTGTAAAGTTAGTTGTTTTTTCCTGGGTTGCCAAAAAATGTAACCCATTTACTGGATGACAGCTGTTTACTTCTAAAATTAAAGGTTAAAATCATTAGAGTTAGTTAGTCATTTTTGAGAATTTAATCCCCTCCCCCTCTAAATTCTTAGACGGAGTTAAAGATAATGCTAGGAAACAGGGTTGGATGGTGACTGCTCTCCTTTTATAGCAAGAAGGTGTGTTTGCTGCCCTTTACTGATGGCTGAGGCTGAGTCTTTGTCCTCATTCAGGCCATCCATAGAGCAGGGGCAGATCTAGGGCCCCAGGAAGAGACAGTATGCCCTTGAGGATTTGGGTGTTCTCTGGCTAAGCCCACTCATGACAGGTCATTTCTCTGGTCTTCAGGAAGAACTTAGCCCAAGGCAGAGTCTATGTGAGAAGTGTTGAGCTGGATTTGATACCCAAGGCAGGGCATCATGGCCCACTTTAGTAGTTCCAAGCACATTCTAGGCCTTGCCAAGGTGATGAGAGTGTCTGTGCGTGAGTGGCCCAGGACTAACTTGTCACTGACGTGCTTTGGGCAAACTCAGCAGCCATCGGCATAAACCTCAGGGAGTCCTTCACCGGTACCATGGATCTTCTGCTCTGTTATTCCTGGGGCCAGATCCTTACCCACCTGTCTCCTCAGAAATTGCTCTCCAGTTTCATTTAGGCTTTACGAAGCAGGAACTGAGGGAGGGGCCTAATGCTTCTTGGCATCTCAAAGTTGTTACATTTATAATGTTATTCAATTTAAAAATAAATGTATTTTCTACTTTGCAATTCTTCTATTCTCTTTCATTCAGCTGTTTAATAATGTCAAATGCTTAGAACCCAGATTAGAAATTCTTACAATGGTCTCTGATTAAACCCTAATAAAAGCACAGTCAGGAAAATTCGTATCATAAGGCATGCTAACTCTTGGAAGCTCAATTTACATTTTGTAAATTTTAAACTAATTTGAGGATTATGCCTTAAACTAAAAAGCTTTATGGGCACTTTGGCAAAATATTAATAAGAATAAATTTTTAAAAACCTAAAAATGGGTAGTTTTGTTCATTCATTCATTACTTTGCCTACTTTCAAAACACGATTTGAGACAATGTACCATAATTCTTTAAAACTACTGAAATAAAATAAAAATACAAGGATGAAGACAAAGCAGTGAAGGTCATTGAATAATGATTCTAGAAAACTTGGATTGAGGGAAATGTCTACTTTTAAGTTTAAGTCTTAGTCTCAGGTCTTCCCATAGCCAAGGCAAAAAGAGACACACACTGGGTTTCATCTTTCTCATATCTATTATAAATAAGCATTTTGGACAAATGTCTTCCTGGAGCTAAATTCTAAAAAAAAAAAATTATATTGTGAATCTTCTTGTTGATCAAGATAGTTAGGCATAACTTTAACTAAATAAGATGCTCTTTATTTAGTACTATCTATACAAAGTTCATTCATTCATTTGATCATTTGATTGATCAAAAGAGGGCATGGTATTAAATTATAGTTTGTGAAACCATTTCTATAAAGAGCTAGAGCAGTATTCAGATAAATACTTAGAAGGCTCTCAGTAAGTGCAAATGCTCTGTTGGTAGAGGCTGCCCCGGGCCTTGAGCCTTCTTAAACATTATTGCGTAGTGTGCCAGACTGCAAGGTTTATCCATCTCCTGACACTGAACATTTTTTGTAGGTATTCACACCGTCAGCTAAGCAGGTCTAGGTAACCACAATGCGACTGCCTTGTAACTACTTGTTCCCCGGGGGAAGGGGGCTAAATGACTTCAAAATACATACGACTGCTCCTTTTATTTTAAATTCATTTTAAATATCATTATTTTTTGCCTGCTGCAATGTTTGCTGCTTGATCAAAAAGTTCTGGGCTTTGGGCCTGGATTGCTCTCCTGTAAAGCAACCCACTGTGCATGCAGGTATCATTTGGTCCCATCAGGTCACCCCTGTTGAACTTGACAGCAAGAGGAGCTGAGGTGAACGTGCTGATGCTCATGTTGCCCACTGTGCTGTGAGTAATAAAGTCCTTTGTCTCTGACCTGGAAATCTTTTGTCTGCTATCCACGTGGTGCACTACCTGGTTAGCTTGCAGGTAGAGGGAAATCTCATGCTCTTCATGGCTTTTGACAGTCTTTCCCTAAGTCATCATGCCTTCATCTTCCTTCCACTTTAGCTACCTCTTTAAGGCAGATTCATTATGCTCATTACCTCTAAGAGTGTTTCCTCCAACTGACAAGTTTGTTTTCCCTTTACTTTATTTGCAATCATGGTGATTGGGAGTTATATTCTTCAACTTGAATGAGAATTATGACAGTATAAGAGACCCTGGGGGGGGCATATAGTCCATAAATATTCCTGTCAAAATGATAACAGTAATAACAATTAGTATTATTTTCATCATTACATATGAAGAAATGAGACTCAGAGAAATTATACAGCTTCTTTAAGGCCACACAGTCTGTGAGCAGCAGAAATATAATTGGAACCTACTTGCTGACTCTTAGTCATTATTCTGTATTACTTCCCAACAGTAGTTTCCAGTTCAGTTCCATATATGTGTATGTGTGTAGATATATTTCATTGACCTCCTACTCGAGCTTGCTAGGGATTAGTGACTTCCTTTTAATCTCAGTTCAAGTCTGATTGTTTCTGTGTCATCTTCAGTCATGTCCTCTCCCAAATTGGCCCGAGTCCCCTTCAGTTTGCTTTGGGCTGGCAGTCAAATCAAGTTAACAGTACAACCAAGGAAGTTGCAGCGACCCAGGAAATCCTCAGCATTTATTCATAATAACTGGCGAGGTTAAAAAATATCCTTAACCCTATCTCCAAAATACTCATTGCTGCTCTTTTTATTTTTAATTTTCCTTAAGTATCTTTGTCTGATTTTTTTTGGAGCACTTGTCTTTGTGTCTCCACATCCTATGCAATGTTAAACTGTTCTGCTGATGGGTGATTGATGAGTGTCTTTACCTGTGACATTGGGAAAAGTTACTGAGCCATCTATGAGGCAGATGTGGTGTTTGTGGCATGAAGGACCAGTTTCCCACTGCTCCATTGGGAAGAACACCTCAGACTCTGAATAGAAACAGAGCTTTCCTCGATTTTCTTTCCTACTTTCCACTTTGAAATAGTTCATAGCCACAACTTGTCCAAAGACCTCTGTCTCCAGGTCTGTAGGTCTCCCAGGCAGATTCCTTATTACTGTTATGATGCAATAATTTTTTATGAACCTCTGCTTTAGAACATGGTGGTTTAGAGAGAGGCCTCGACATCTGAAAACCTAAGATGGAATTCTGCCACATGCCAGCGAACAGTCTTGGAAAGCGACTTAATTTCTCTTAACCTCAATTTCCTCATCTATAAAATGGGGTTGATAATAATACTACTAACCTTAGATGCAATGGTGTAAAGATTAAATGAGATAATTCATGTGAACTTTAGTATTGAGCCTTCTGAATTGTCAATATTCAAAAAATAGTAGAGGTGTTAGTGTAATAATTATAATTATTATTATCAACATTATGATTCCTTTTCTGGTTTTATAACTTGCAATCAGGTCATAAAAAATTATTGCTACACTTTCTGGGTTTGAGGATGAACCAATTAGGCAGGAAGAAAGTTTTCCAGAGATTTCTGGGAAAGAAGTTTCCTTGTTTTTTTGGAGTAAATTCTAGAAAACAACTCAAACTTGCTTCTTTGGGACATAGGCCAGTTCCTCAGATGGCCTCCTGAAGTCCATGCCATGTGTAGTCTCCTCCACATTGAATCGTGGCTGTGTGAACAATAGAACCACAGAATACTGTGGAAGTGACAGTGTGTGATTTTTGAAGCTACAGTCATTGCAGCTTCCTCCCTGCTCTCTTTGATTTCTTGCTCTGGGAAAAGCTAGCCACCATGTCATGAAGACCCTCAAAGTTTTGTGGAGAAGCCCACCTGGAGCTTGCCAGTATCCATCTATCAGCCATATGAGCAAACCACCTTGGAAGTGGATCCTCTAGCTCTAGGCAGGCCTTCGGTGTCTGCAGTTTCAGCTCACATCTGCCTGCAACTGCCTGGGAAATGTCTAACCAGAATCCCACAGCCAAACCACCTCAGAATTCCATCCCTACACTAACGGCGGGAGATAAGAAGTGATTATTGTTGTTTTAAAGTACTAGGTTTAATGTAATTTGTTGCACAGATATAAATAATGAATATACGAGATTAAAAAAAAAAAATTGTAGCCCAGAGTTGTAAGCAGGCGTCTTGTGACAATGGGAGGGAGCCAGCTTGAGGGGAAGCTTCCATTTTGGAAGGCAAAACAGAGAGGTGGGAAAGAACTTGAGTCCTCACTGTCATCACTAAAGTTCATCTCACTCATTGCTGTGCAGATCTTGAGTAATAAATCTTTTATTGTTAAAGCCAGTTTGGGCTTCTAACTGCTGAACCAAGGTAGGAAATAAGAGAATGTGGGCAGTGTGAGTGGAGTATAGGGAGAGTCTGAGACTCAACAAAAGGAGCACTGAGTGAGCGGGAAGGTGATCTGGAAGCGGCAGGCTGCTGCATTCGCTTCCTGGGGCTGCTGTAATGAACCACCACAAACTGGGTGACTGAAAACAACAGGAGTGCATGCGCTCACACTTCTGGAGGCTGGAAGTCCAAAATCAAGATGGCAGCTGGGTTGGTTCCTTCTGGAGACTCAGGGGGAGTCTTTTCCATGTCCCTCTCCCAGCTGCTGGTTGTCAGCAGTCCTTGGTGCTCCTTAGCTTGTAGATGCATCACTTAATCTCTGTCTCTGTGTTCATGTGACCTTCTTGTAAAGACACCGATCGTTGCAGAGAGGGCCCACTCTGATCCCGTAAGGTTGCATTCTGAGGTTCTGAGTAGTCATGAATTTTGAGGGGGACACTATTCAACATGGCACTGCTATGCTTTATGGTGTTCGATCATTCAACAAATTCTTATTGAGGGCCTGCTCTGTGCTAGGCCCTGTGTGGCTCCCAGGGGTAGAGTGATGGATGAGACAGATGAGGCGCGTGTCCTAAATGAAGCTCACAGTCCCTACCATCCAGTGTAGGACAGATGTTAAACAAATGCTTGCAAATATGACACAAATTTCAAAAGAAGAAACACTGAAGGCAATGGTTTCATGGGAAGAGAACTGAGCCATCTGAGGTGGGGTGAGGGGTGATTAAAAAGTTCTTCTTGTGGAAGGAACATCTAAGCCAAAACCAAACAGCAGTAGGTATTAGCCAGATGAGGAGTATGAAGGCCAGATTACTTCAAACTGGTGCGATGAGAATTTGCACCGTGAACAGGCGTGCACTGCAGCACTGCTCATGCGTGAGGGACTTTGAGAGCGCCTGCCCTGGGGCCTCAGCTGGCCCGAAATGTACCCCAGTCTCCCCGTCAACTACCTGTGGGGAAGGCTTCTATCCCTCTGTCTCCCACTCAGCCCTGAACTGGGACAGGTGGGGAGGCCCCTTATTAATGAGCCTCCTCACCCATTTGGGCATCTGGGCCCCGTTCCACACACTGTGCAGAATCAACTAAATCAAGCATGTGGCTTTTATCTAGGCTAGATTTTTTTCTCCTTCTTCCGTGAGCATTCTCTAACTTTTCCCTTCCTCTGACCCTGCTCTATTTTCTGCCACAGAACAAGCCTATTGCTTTATGTTTTAGCTGATACTTTATTTGCCATTGAATTGTAGAAGGCCACTTTTCCCTTGAAAACATCTCAAGTGTGTGTCGCACCCATTCAGTGTTTTCTAGGAGGAAAAGGCATGTACAGTTTTTCGTTTGTCATCTCATCAGCACAAAAGGTTTTTTTTTTTTTTTAAGTATCTTTCCTTTAGAATAAAAGACAGAGATAGTCCACAATAACATTTCTCAAATATCACAACTGAAAAAACAAAATAAAACAGAACACCAAACACTAGCAAGATCTGGGACTGTTATGCAGGAAAACTTGAGTAGATTCTTGTAATTTGGCTCCTTTGCAAGGTTAATGAGACCCCTATTTAAAACAATAAGGTCATAGATTTGAGAGCTTTAAAGAATCTTGGAGGTTATCAAAATTCTGAAAGACCATAAGCCCCTTTATTTTACAGATGAGAACAATTAAATATGGAGGTGAAGTGAGTTAGCCAGATGATTCAAAACTTCTCTCATTCCTCAAAAACTGTTATTTTGTTTATTTTTTAATGACTTTGGTTCTCCACCTTACTTTGCACGTGTGCCTATGCTCTTTATGCTCCATCCAACCTCTTCAGGTTTCTCCTCTTTATTTGTTGCCCTTTAACGCATACGAAACCCAATACCCTCCCCTGGGTGGAGGTGGTCCGGGTCTCAGAGAAACGAGGGTCACCTTATATCAGGACTGGAGGACTTGCCCCTACACTGGAGCTTGGGCTTCTGAGTCTTTTTTAAAAGGTTATGCATGTCTTCAACATACAGAAAAGAAAAAAAATATTTTAAAGCCGTTTTCATTCGTTGTCTTCAGTCTAAAAATAGGGTGACAGAGGGATCGTGGGATAAGCAGCCGGAGCAGGGAAGAGTCGGTTGCCACAGTAACCAATGAGCCATTTCGCTGCATTTGCCTTGACTGTGTGATTTCTGGGAGGCTTTTTCCCCTTTCCTTCTCCTGTGCGTGGGGGTGGGGGTAGGTGGTGGGGGCATTTTTAGATTATATAATATGGAACCAGAGTCCTTATTTGTAGAGTCTTCATGAAAATGCTACTCCCTTCTACTTGCCCACCCTGCTGCTAACAGCCTTGGGTCATTGGTTTTGCTGGGGACTAAGAGAAAAGATTATGATCACACCCATCTCCTTGTACAGTAGTGCCTTTCTTGAACACTTCCCCAATTTTTGGCAACCTAGTTCCATAGAAATATCCGCCTCCACCTCCTTCCTTCCAACTCCGATCAGGTCCTCAAATGCCCTAGGCTCCTACAACCCACCAGGAGACTACCGGAGCTTTCTTCTCTTCCAGAGAAGAGAGATGCAGCCCTGTGTGCGGGTCAAGTCAGGGAAATCATTCTGAAGCTGACCTGGTTCTGCTCTCCTGATGGCAAGCTCCACCCTCTCCCGAGCCGCAGATCCTGGGATCTGGATACAGGCCCACACCAGAGTGTAGAGAGCGCTGGGTTTGGAGGCTTTGGAGGCAAACAGACCTGAGTTTGAATCCCAAACCCACCACCTTGGGCTAATCGTTACTTGCCATTTTTGAGCCTGCTGTGTGGTTGTGAGAGATAGTACACCAAAAGCAGCCAGCACAGTGTCTGCCACATATTAGGCACCGAATGAATGTTAATCTCTGCTACTTCTTCTTGGGTTTCCCAGACCATCCCCTTCCCTCCCTGCTAACACGGGGCTCTGGTTGACTGATGAAGGCTCACTCCCGTAAAACGTTTTGGAAGAGCTAACATATACATATGAGAGGTCAACTTCTCCTTTAAGGGGCCTTTTGTACCCAACTCTCAATATTCCTCACTCTCCTCACTGGCTGCCTCACATGACATCCTCCAGGCTTCAGACCTTTCCTGACTTCTTTTCATCAGAACACATCTGTTCTCAGTCCCATTTATGAAGAGCATGGTAGGTGCCTGGAGAGCTCATCAGGTTTATATCAAAATGTAAAAATGTGTTCAATGTATCCAAATGGGTTAAAATGATGCATGAAAATTTACAATCTTTACTGCTTATTAGGGTGATCAGAAATGAATGAGAAGCTGAATGAGTTGTATTAGTTAGAAATTGTTTTTTAGTTGCAGTGATGGAAATCCAACCTGAACTCACCTAAGTAAAAAGAATGTATTAGCTAAAGTAAGTGAGAAGTCCGGGGTGGCACTATCCACAGGGTCCCAGTGATTCAACGACTTGCATTAGAACTTTTTATATTCCTTAACTCTGCTTGTCTCTGAGTGGCTTTAAGCTCCCGCTTACCACAGACAGACTCAAAATTGATAACATGGCTTCAGATTTATATCTTTCCAGCTGCTATGACCTTGGAGGCAAGACTCCTTCTCTTCCAACTCCACACTGGATAATTCCAGGGAAAGGCTTCTGCTAGCTTCGTTTGGGTCTTATGCTGAACCTGGACCAATCACTTTGGCCAGGGGAATGGGGTCCTATCATTGACCCATGTGTCCCATGTCAGGGAGGTGACAGAGTGTGAGGGGTAGCCACCAGAATGACATAATTCACACGGGGAGAGGATCAGTTCCCCAAAGGAGGGTGGAGTGCTGGTGGAAGGCAGAAACAACAGAGGTTCACTTCAGAAGAATGACAGATTATGCCTGGACACCCAGAAGGGTGCCAGGGGAGGGGTGGAAGTGGGTAAGAAGCAAGTGGTTGATTGACTCTGAGGAAGAAGACAAGGTTCTTGCCCTCAGGGAGCCCTGAATTCAGTGCAGAAGAGAGGACTAAAAACTCAAAGAGAAAGAGGTGGAATCCCAGGGATCGGCCAAAATGCACAGACGCAGCCAGAGAGGAATTGAGAGAGGGCTTAAAGTAAAAACTTAAAAGTTGCACCCTATGTCAAAGGAACCAACTGTCTATAATAACATTATGTCTGAAATTGGGTGCTGTGGATCTCCAGTGTTCCACTGGATAACACTAGGTGCTCCTAAGGGAAAAATTACAAGGGAAAGGAAAAGGAAGGAAAAGGAAGGAAAAGGACCCTGGCCGTGTTTTGGATTTGAAAATTCTTGCTTAAAGTTAATTAGGTTAGTGTGCTATTTTATTATGGGAACCCTAGTCACAAGTATATTCACTTCAGTCTTTTTTTTAAAATAATTTTTAACTTACTCACTTTCTTTTTCTTTCTATATGCATTTTAGAATAACCTTGTCTATAACTACCAAAAAATTTCTGTGATTTTGATAGGAATTGTGTTAAACTTTCACATTAATTTGGGGGAGAATTAATACCTTTACTATGCTGAGTCTATGTCTCTCCATTTATTTAGGTTTTCTTTGATTTCTTTTACCAGTGTTTTTTAGTTTCAGCATACAAGCCCTGTACTATTTTTAAAAGATCTACACCTGAGTATTTCTTTCTTTAACCAATTCCAATTGATACTGTATTTTTAATTTTGATATCTGATTGCTCATTGTTAGTATATATAAATGCAATTGAATTTTGTATGTGTTTCTTGTATCCTGTGACCTTATTGTACTCACTTTTGGATTTTTTGTAAATTCCTGGTGATTGTCTATGTACACAATCATATTATCTGCATATAAGACAGTTTTATTTATTTCTAATCTGCATGCCTTTTATTTCTTTTTCTTGCCTTATTGTACTAGCTAGAACTTCAAACACTATGTTGAATAAGAGAGGTGAGAGTGGGCATCCTTGCTTTGTTCTTGATCTTAAGGTTAAAATATTCAGTCTTTAACCACTAACTGTAAT
The DNA here is from genome assembly GCF_048773025.1 of Camelus bactrianus. Lineage (NCBI taxonomy): Eukaryota > Metazoa > Chordata > Mammalia > Artiodactyla > Camelidae > Camelus > Camelus bactrianus. The sequence goes on along the minus strand of NC_133572.1, from coordinate 8,876,585 downwards.
TTAAATTTTTTTGTAGTTCTTTATTGAATTGAAAGAGATATTTTCCATTTCATATTTCTGAGAGTTTTTTAAATCATAAACTTTGAACTTTGTCAAATGCTTTTTCTGCATTGATTGTGTCATGTGAGTCTTCTTGTGTAGCCTAATTTGATGAATTACAATGACTGATTTTTAGATACTGAACCACTCTTGCATCTCTGGAATAAACGCTACTTGGTCATGATGTATAATTCTTTTTATGTAGTGCTGGATTCTATTTGGTAATATTTTGTTAAGGATTTTTGTATCTGTATTCATAATGGCCATTGGATTTTGTTTTCTTTTTTTAATTGTCTTTTTCTAGTTTTGGTATGAGGCTAATACTATCCTCATAAAATGAATTGAGAAGTGTTTCCTTCTCTTGCATTTTCTGGAAGCGATTGTGTGGAATTGGTGTTACTTCTCCTTTAAATATTTGTTATAATTCTCAAGTGAAAACTTCTGGGCCTAGAGATTCATTTTTGGGGAGTTTCTCAAATTATGAATTGAAATTTCTTAATGGTTCTAGGAGATTTATTTTCTTTTTCATATGCTGTGCTGGTTTGTGCTTTTTTTTTAGGAATTGGTTCATTTCATCTAAGTTGTCAAATGTGTTTATAGAGTCGTTTGTAGTATTCCCTTGTTATCCTTTTGATGTCTGCAGAATCTGTAGTAGTATCTTCAGTTTCATTCTTGATCCTGGTAATTCAATATTCTCCCTTTTTTTTGGTAAGTCTTGCTAGAAGTTTGTCAATTTTATTGATTTTTGAGGAAAAAAAAAAAAAGCCCAAGTCTTTTTTCATTGATTTTTCTCTATTGTCCTTCTGTTTTCAATTTCATTGATTTCTGCTTTTATCTTTATTATCTTCTTTTTCCTACTTGCTTTGAGTTTATTTTACTTTTCATTTTCTAAGTTCTTAAGGTGACAGCTTAGATTATTTGAAACTTTCCTCTTTTCTAATATATGCATTTAATACTATAAATTTCTCTCTCAGCACTGCTTTAGCTGTGTCCCACAAACTTTAGTATGCTCTATTTTCATTTTCTTTCAATTCAATGTATTTTTTAAAATTTCCCTTGAGATTTCTTCTTTGACCCATATATTATTTAAAAGTGCGTTGTTTGCATTATAAGTATCTGGAAATTTTCTTTTTATCATTCTGTTATTGGTTTCTAGTTTGATTCCATTGTGGTCAGAGAACACACTTTGATTTGGATTCTTTTAAATTTGTTGAGGTTTGCTCTAATGGACCAGGATTTGTTCTATCCTAGTATATGTTCCATGGGCACTTGAAAAGAATGGAGGTTGTGCTGTTGTTGAGTGGAGCATTCTACAAATGTGTATTGATCCATTGTTAACCAATGATGTTACTGAGTTCTTCTGAATCCTTTCTGATTTTCTACGTAACTGTTCTATCAATTATTGAGAAGGATTAAACTCTCCAACTATAATTTGCATTTGTCTTTTTTTTTTTTTACAGTTCTATCAGTTTTTGCTTCACACATTTTCCAGTTCTGTTGTTTTGTGCATATATATTTAGGATGTCTGTGCCTTCTTGGTCAATTGACCCTTTTATTGAGGGGGGTACTGTAATAAAATATTCCTCTCTGTCTCTTTTAATTGTCTTTGCTTTAAAGTCTACCTGATGTTTATAGAGGCTTTCCTTTGATTAATGTTTGCATGATACATCTTTATCCATCCGTTTACTTTCTACCTGCCTATATCATTTTATTTAAAGTAGTATCTTTTAGACGCATAGAGTTAGGTCATGTTTTTTAATCTACTCTGCTAATCTCTATCTTTTAATTGGTGTATTTAGATCACTTACCTTTAAAATAATTATTGATGAATTAGGGCATAAGTCTGCCATTTTATGTCTTTTGTTTGTTTGTTCTCTGTTGTTTTTTATTTCTCTGTTTCCTTTTTTCTGCATTCCCATGGGTTACTTGAACATTTTTTAGAATTTCAGTTTGATTTACTTATAATGTTTTTGAGTGTATCTCTTTGAATAGTTTTTTAAGTGGTTTATCTAAGTATTATTACACTGTACATCCATACCTTATTACAGTCTTCTGCTATCATCATATTATCAGTTTAAGTGAAGTGTAGAAACCTTACTTCCCTTTTGCATTTTTTACACTTTCCTATTTATAATATAATTTCTTAAATATGTTCCCCTATATTTTTCAGAACCACATCAGGCCTTGTTATATTTTTTTTGCTGTTGTTTTGATCATCAAATGTAATTTATACAACTCAAAATGAGAAAGTCTGTTGTGTTTACTTATTTTTTCTTACTGTATTCATTCTTCCATCCTGATGATCCCAGGTTTGTATTTTTAATAATTTGCATCCTGTGTAAATAACTTCTTTTAGAATAAATCTGGTGGAAAAAAAATAGATCTGCTGGCAACAAGTTCTCTTAGTTTCTCTTCATCTGGGAATGTTGTGATTTCCCCTTATTCTTGAAAGATAGGATTCTAGATTTATGGATTAATCTTTTAGCACTTGAGAAATGTTGTGCCATTTTCTTCTGGCCTCTGTGGTTTTGATGAGAAATCCAGAGATGTTTGAACTGTTTTTCTTCTATTGATAAGGTATTATTTTTCTTTATCTACTTTCAAGATTTTTCTTTGTCTCTAGTTTTCACAATTTTGACCATGATATATCTTGGAGTGGATTTCTTTGGGACTGATAGGGCCCTTTAGGATTCGGGCATTTTCAGAGCCAGGTTATTCAGGGAGGAAACAGTATTTTCACTCTCTTTAAGTCAGGGAGAATCCCTGATCTATAGGATTGTCTACCTGTGAATGCTGATGTAAATATTTTTGGTACTTGTATTTAGAGAAAAGTGTATTTGTTCTTTAAAAGCAGGGCCCATATTGATTTTTTTTTTTTTAATATTGACAACAGCATCTAAGTGGCCATCACCAGCTTGATTTTTAAGTGAACTTCATGAACAAGTATCCCCCCTGAGGAAGACTGCCCTGTCTGGGTGACTTGAACAGTCCTGTTTTCCTTCTTGACCTGGAATTTCCTTACCTTGACTGTTTGCCTTCCCCTTGCCGCGGCAGTTCCCTGTTCTTCAACTGGAGCTGTAACAGCTTGACCGCATGCGTGCTTCTAGGCTCTTGACTCTCCTTTATCTACTCTCAGTCTCTGTGCAAATCGTATCTAATTTAATTGTTTTAAATAATGTCTATATGCTGATGGCTCCTGCATTTATATCTCTAGCCCTGAGGTCTCCCATAAACTCCTATATAGTTGGACTCATATATAGTTGGATTAATCGCTACCATGTTTGTTACTATTTTCTATTTGTTGCTCTTGTTCTTTGTTTCTGTTTTTGTCTTCCACTCTTTCTCCCTTTTGTGGTTTTAACTGAGCATTTTATATGATTCCATTTTCTTTCCTTTCTCTGCGTTTCAGCTATTCTTCTTTTTTATTACTTTTTTAGTGGTTGCCCTAGAGTTTATAGCATACATTTACAACGAATCCAAGTCCACTTTCAAATAACATTATACCTCTTCATGGGTACGGCCAGTCCCTTCCAATAACAGGGTAATGCTATTTCTCCTTCCCAAACCTGGTGTCATTGCTGCCATTCATTTCACTTATACATAAGCACATGCATACAAAATTAAATACACTGTGGCTATTATATTTTTAAACAAGCTATTTTCTGTTCAGTTAAGAATAGGAAAAATAAGATTTTTTATTTTAGCTTCATTTATTCCTTCTCTGATGCTCTTCCTTTCTTTATGTAGATCTGAGTTTCTGATGTGTATCATTTTTCTCCTGGAAGAACTTCTTTTAACAAATCTCACAAGACAGGTCTACTGGCAACAAATTCTCTCAATTTTTGCTACTCTCAGAAAGTCTTTTTTTCCCCTTCACTTTTGAAGAATAGTTTTATAGAGTAGAGAATACTAAATGGGTGGTTTTTTTCTTTCAATACTTTAAATATTTCACTCCACTCTCTTCTTGTTTGCATGGTTTCTGAGGAGACATCAGGTATAATTCTTTAGTATTTTGGGCGGCATTTATCTCATTTGGTGTTCTGTGAGCTTCCTGGATCTGTGTTTGATGCCTGACATTAATTTGGAGAAATTCAGTCATTATTGCTGCAAATGTTTCTTCTATTCCTTTCTGTCTCTTCTTCTGGTATTCCCGTTATATACATGTTACATCTTTCATAGTTGTCCCACAGTTCTTGGATATTCCATTCTATTCTGTGTTTTCAGTCTTTTTTCTCTTTTCTTTCTCATTTTAGAAGTTTGTATTGACATATCCACAAGAGCAGAGATTTTCTCAGCCAGTCTACTAATGAGCCAATCAAAGACATTCTTCATTTCTGGCATGGTGTTTTTGATCGCTAACATTTCTTTTTGAGTCTTTCTTAGAATTTCCATCCCTCTGATTACATTGCCAGTCAGTTCTTGCATATTGTCTGCTTTACCTATTACTGCCTTTAGTATATTAATCATAAATGTTTTAGAATCCCTGTCTGATAATTCTAATATTGATGTCATCTCAGTCTGTTTCTGATGCTGGCTCCATTTCTTCAGTGTTTTTGCATTTTAGTATGCTTTGCAGTTTTTTTTTTTTTTTTTTTGATAACTGCACATGATGTACTGAGCAAAAGGAATGTCAGTAAATAGGTCTAAGCTGTTGGGGTTAGGGAAGTGTTTTCTTGCCCTATAATTAGGTCTCAGTCTTTTAGTGAGCCTGTACCCCTGGACTGTGAACTTCCTTGGTGCTTCTTAGCTCTCCCCCGTGACCCCACGGAGGGGCAGGATGGCTAAAGTGTTCCTGAGTTGGATATCTCCCTTCTCCCAAGTTAGTTAGGCTCTGATAAAACCTTAGCAGGTTAGGCCCTAATTAAATACTTTCTCTTGGAGACAGGTTTTGTTAAGAACAGAATCTTCTTGAGTACTTCAAAATGATTCTTTTCCCAATCCCTTTGCCAAAAGCACAAGGGAATTTCCCCCGCAATATTCACTCTGGTAGAACTCCTGGCAATAAAACTCACAAAATGGGTGGGAGCCTTTCATGACTGGTACCCTTGGTGTTTTTAACTCTCAGACTTGTCCACGCCGAATCTCCTCAACTGATCCATTGCAATGAAGATTTTCTAACTCAGCACTGGTTCTTACAGAAGTTTCTGCTCCTGGCTTTCTCCTCTGGTAAGTTGTGATTGTCTGTATATATTCACTTGTCTATCACTCCAACCTGGAGAGCAGAAGTTTGCCCTGTGACCTCACTTCTCTGATGGATCTAAGAAGAGTTGTTGACCTTTCGGTTTGTTCAGCTTTTTCTTGTTGTTAGAATAGAGTGACGACTTCCAAGCCCCTTAACATGCTGGACTGGAAACTCCGTTCCATTCAAAAGGGCTCCACCCTCATAATCTAATCATACCTGAAAGTCTTCCCACCTCCAAATACCATTACATTATGGGTTAGATTTCAACATATGAATTTGGAGGGGACACAAAAATTCAGTCCACAACAATGTATAAATATCATGTCAGCCTTGGGGCCTTAACACTAGCTCCTCCTCCTGCCTGAAATGTCCTTCCCCAGTTCTTCCCATGTCTGCCTCTGTCTGGTCAGTCAGATCTCAGTTTAATTTGTACTTCCTCAGTGTGATGGTTAGTTTATGTGTAACTTGGCTAGGCTATAGTGTCCAGTTCATCAACCAATTAGTAATAGGGGTGTTGCTGTGAAGAAGGCATTTTGTAGCTATAGTGAATATTTACAACAGTTGATTTTAATTAAAAGAAATTTTCTTTAATAATGTGGGTGGGCCTCATCCAATCAGTTGAAAACTCTTAGGAGTAACATTGAGGTTTCCCTGTGGGAGAAAAAATTCTGCCTCAAGACTGCAGCAGCTGCTCCTGCCTGACTGATCCAGCCTGCTGGTCTGCCGCACGGATTCTGGACTGGCCAGTCCCTACGCCCACATAAGTCAATTCCTTGAAATAAATGTACCTCTGTGTGTGAATCCTCTATTTGGTCTGTTTCTCGGCTATTTCCTTGGAGAATCCTGACCAATACGTTCTGTGACAGCTTATCTGACCTGCCACTCTCTGTTAGTCCTTCCCCATGTCACTCTACAGTGTGTTGCCCTGTTTTTGTTTTCTTTATCTCATTCATCTCTCTGCAAATCTCTCTGGGTCATTTGTTTATTTATTGTTTGTCTCTCATGTTTCCTTACAAGGCACGTGAAAGCTGGGGTCCCTTGTCTGCTTGTTTCACCCTTCCGTTCCCAGCATGTTGTTGAATGAGTGGATGGCTGCCGCCTTGCCTTCTTCCCTGCAAGGCCTGGTCCCTCTCACCTACCTTGACTCAGTACCAACCCAAGGAGGTATATTCTTGACTGTTCTCATTTAATAGGATGTAAAAATGGGACTCTTTTAATGTCTATTTTACCTGAGGCTTAAAAAAGTAGGTTGATAATAGGCCTGAAAATAATAGGCCAAAAGTCTCTCTCACCTTCTAACATGGAGACTCCGCCACCTAAGTAGGCATCTGAGAACTGGCAGTCTACATCTGAACAGCTGCCCACCCACCTGGCCGGCGGGAGGGGTAGGGTGCTTCCTCTTCATGCCAGCCTAGTTAGGGGGCTTCTGTGGAAATGCTATGGACTATTTCCACCTCCTGCTTGTGAAACAGAAAAACAAGTGGTGTGTGCAGAGGTGCTTGCTGGGCTGGTGGAAGAGGGAAGCAGAGTTTGTCAGAGTCCAGGGATGAGAGAGTGTGTTCTGTGCATCATTATGTGTACCAGATATGGGCTTTGCTAATAGTGAAAGCTGGCCAGGCTTTTTGTTTCATGCCACATGAGAGGGCTACCTGCAAGGGGCAGGAAGCCACAGCAGGAAGTGTAACGTCAGGTGTCCAAACACTGAAGAGGGAAACGTTAGTGACCATCTGAGGATATGCATTTGTTGCTTCAAGGGAATGGCAAATTAGCTGTTTCTGGTGGTGTGTGGGAGCATTTCTGAAGAGCTCATGAAAATGCCATGAGAAGAAATGTCTTAAACACCTGCCAGTCCCAGAGAGCACGGATGCCAGCTTACAGCACTGCCAGCCAAGAAGACCTTCCCTGGCTGCGGTGCAGCTAGCTAGGATAACTCTGGTTACAGATCAACACCTAAATCTCAATGGCTTAACACAGCTATGGTTTTATTTGCATTTATACAAAGTCTGTGCAGGCGAGGTGGCCCTCGTTCATCCCTTGGCAAGGGAACACAGCGGCGGGGGATGCACATAGTCTCTGAACTGCTTTGACCCATAAGTGACCCATCACTTCCACTGATGTTCACTGGCTGGCTTAAGTCATATGGCCCCCACCTAACTGTAAGGGATGCTGGAAATGAAGGGGGGCACACACAGAATATTTGATGAGGACAGCCTCTGCCCCACTGCCTTTCTCCTCGTTTGCTCCCATTCCCACCCTTCAATCTGTACGTAGGACCAATAATCAGCCTGAACGTACCAGTATAGTCATACTGGTTATTAAATCCTTTTAAATCCAAGTGATGGATAGAAAGTGGTCTTTGTACTATTCTTTCTACTTTTGAATAAGCTTGAAATGTAGAATTTTAACAATTATACAGGATTAGTTTTTTCTTACTGTTTATTGAGCACTTACTATATTCTAGGACCTTTACAAATATTCACAAAGCCTGTGAAGTAGCACCATTAGTATCTTCATTGTACAGATGAGCTCAGTAAAACACAAAAAGATGAAGTCCTCGGCCAAAATGTAATCTAGCTGATCTGGTAAATGATTTCATACTAATTGCCATTGTCCACTAGTTGTTTATTGACGAGAATGGGAGCTTTTTAGTGAAGGGATCCTTCCTTATTCAGCTTAGTACTTCTAACAGCCTTCCCAGGGCTTGGCACAAAATAAGTTTCCAGTAAATGTAGGAATGGTCATTTTAATGACTGAAATGGGAGTATAGTATGACTTGAAGTGACTTAAGAGACTGACGAATTCTTAATTATTTGGGTGAGACTGGAAAAGTCACGGGTGTATCCTATGGGCAGAATATGGGTGTGTTCCAAGGGGCAGGAAGAACCAGGTCCCACTAGTCTGAGCGACGTGGGGGCTTGTTTTAAATTGCATCCGTTAGATCCACATGTTCCCCATACAGGTGACACTCTGGGAGATCACTTTGAAGGACTCACCTTAAATGCCACCTCCTCTCAGGGGCCTTCCCCAGGCACTGGAGCTCAAGCAAGTCCCCACTTTTAGCCTGAGGCCCAGCCCTTCACTCATCTCCTTTATAGCTCTACCACAACTTGCAAGGTTTTATCTACTTAAAAAAACCCTTCTCCACTACAGTGTGAGCTCCATGAGGCAGGAATCGTGTCTGTTTTATTTACTCCTCTATCCCCAGCCATAAGAGTGATTCACACATACTGTGTGCTCAAGAATATTTGCTCAGTGAATAAATGAGCAAATGAATGAGACCTGGCCCTCATTGTCACCTCCCTGTCCTATACCCTGGGACTTGTGAAGGGTGGCTTGGATTTAGCAGAGCGCTGCATTTGTACTACTCAGGAGGTGGAACTGGCGAGAGAAGGTGACAGAGAGGCATCGCATCCAGATGCCAGCAGAGAGAGATGTCGGTACTCAAGTGACTAGTTTTCGTAGCGCTATTTGTCCAATACAAGGAGATGCTGTCACTACATTGATGGATTTTTGTGTTTGTATAGAGGGGAGGAGGGAGAGAATCCAACCTAGGAATCTTATTATCAGTTAGAGTTGTGCTTCTGTGGGAAAACGCATTCTGAGATTAAACCACAGACTTTAAACAGGATCTTTAAAACAGCTAGTTTATAAGTCAGGGCCTGTCTACATATTAATCTCTCATTAGGAATTCAAAAATTGCTCACGTGCTAGACATCGCTGACAGTTGGGAAATACAAAGTATAAGGCATATTTTCCTTCCTCAAGGAGGACACAATCTAGGCGAGAGATGGGCTTAGACTGTCATCCCTCTTCTGAAAAACTGAAAAGAGATTACTTCTCACCCACAACTTAACATAATTCCATTGTAGGGAGACCCAGACATGAAAATCCTGATAATTTAGAGTTACTCATAGTGCATTATATTTTACTTTTAGAGAAAGCAAGATATACGCAATGCAATGAAGGATCAGTGTGTCATTTTAGCAAAGTTTGACTTTCTTATTTTAAATTTTTAAAGTAGTTCTCTTTTTCCCTCCTTCTTATATCTGTTTAAATGTTTTAGGTGTCCTGTATCCTCCACAGCTTGTAACCTGACAAAATTCTTGCTGCTGCATTTGACCCTGCATTACAGCTGGCAGCTTACACATCTGTCTTCCTCCACAGACTGTACATCCTGCGCTCGGGATGTGAAGCTGTGAAGCTACGGATAATTCCACATATAATTATGGTTAAAAATTATATACAATTTTCTGCAAGTGATAAATTCTTTTCAGCTTTTTATGGTAGGTGGGAATCTAATCCAAGGGTCTCATATTTAGTGACAAAAGTGGAGAATGACCATCCTTATTAGTCAAGGAAGTATTAGAGAGTGAGGAAGTGATAGAGTTTGTAGATATGTTTCATGTATTTTTATTGTTTTAATTTGCTTTAAGTTTAGAGGTTGACATTTTCCAGTTGTGGTTGGGGATCCATTTTGTGTTCTGAAGGCCTCTGGATACTGACTAGCTGGGCACTTCCCCCAGAGTTAGTGTTCCTTCCCTCTCATTGTGAAAGTCTGTCTGTGTCAGTTAAGGACTGACACAGTAACAAACCACCCCAAAACTCAGTGGCTTAAAACAGAGATCATTCACCTAACTCACGAGTCTGCAGGTCAGAGACTGCATGTCTGCATAGTTCTGCAGATCTCGGCTGGCTTCTCTCACCTGTTGGGTGATGAGCTGACTGTTCACAGAGACAGCTGAGCTGCTAGGCTGTCATGAGAAATGTAGATTCAGTGGCAAAGTGGCATTGATGCAGGGAAGGTGAAGAACGGGGACCGTCAATGCAATTAATCTACCCAGCTGCTCTCAGTCACGATCCCATCCCTCACACTGATGGAAAAACGGGGCTCAGAACCTCAGCTGGACTCTGCTTTGGGGGAATGGGAATCATTCTCCTTGGTCGTCTCGGAGATCCTGTGGAACATGGTAGGAAGATCACAGGACTGAAACCAGAAGACTGGTTTCAGATGGTTGGATGGTCTTTTGCTAATAAGAGGACCATTTTCCTTATTTTAATGGGTGGCACAGTCTTCTGTGCTATCAAGGCATACACCATATTTGCACATGAGTGAAGGGGGGCTCAAGGACAGTGATAAGTTTGTATCATAGAGCATCCAATATTATTATAGTTATTTCAACTCCCAAAGAAACACAGTATTTATGAGTTAGAGTTTTTCCAATTTAATATATTTAAAATTTTTTTATTTGTACCATCTCAGTATAGTTTATTCAAGGTAAACTGATGTGTGGAGATTCTTATTCATTATTTAAGAACACAGATGCTGAAGTCTTTCCACTTCATAGGATAGGCAGGGCTCAAGACTAATCATTAGAGAAATTTAAATGCCAAAAATTGCCCAAGTATGTAAGAGGCTGCATTAAGAACAAATGTGTTGCGTAATAAGTAAATACATGTTCCCCATTCATTCGCTTCAAATCCATTTCGGAAAAATAGTCAGGGATAGCTTTTTGAGTTTTTATTTTAATGTTAGTAAAAGTGTAATGGGACCATTAAAAACATTTGGTTGTACAGTTTAAAGACGAGCATATTTTATCAGCCTCTTTTAAAGGTTCTTTAATGTAGTCTTGTATGTGTAATTTTGAAGCTAAAAGCACTGTCTAAATTTAAGTTGGTTTTTACTAGCATTGCAAACTCCATCTGTGACAAGTCTCAATAGCTGCCCTTTCTATCCCTTAAATGATGTACTTGTGAGGTCCATCCATCAATCAGATGGTGGGGGAATGAAGGCGAGGGTTGTGTATTATTACTGTCAATCATATTTTTCAGTGCAATATGTTTAATGTTATAGAGAAAGTTAGTTTACAGTCAGCTGTTTCATGTTAACTAGTCTGAGAAATAACTACTTCCTTCCCTTTTCCCCTTAATCCCATTTAAGAATTTCTTGACTACTCTTACCCCTATGTTTCTCTCAGATGTTAAACAGAAATTGTAGCTGTATTGTTGTCTGATCATTTAAAATTTTGATGTTTCATTTATTATAGATTGTTTTCATTAATTTTAATTTAAAGATGTTGCCTCAGAATATTATCTCAGTTACTGAGTTCTTAGGCAGCCCTCTTAATTCTGCACCCCCAGTGAATGCCTTACCCACATAACCCTAGTCAGTCCTGGTCCTGGGCTATTTTCCAAGGCAGAACAATAGGATCTTGAATTTTGTACTCACTACCAATGTTAGCTTTTCAGAGACTCAGGATCCTTTCTCAGGTGTTGAAAAAGGAATTGTAGCAGTTAGCTACTGTTCCATTCCAACCACTTTAAAATGTTTTAGCTAAAACTCTCCAGTTTATTTAGTTCACGATTTTGTGGGTCAGCAATGTAGGTTATGCTCAGCTGGATGGTTGTTCTGGTCACAGCTGGGCTCTCATTTGTCTGTGCTTACCTGTGAGTCAGGTAGGCAGCTTTGCTGATCTTGGCTAGCAGGGTTGAGACTAGGTGAAACAAATGAGGGGTTGGGCTTTATCTTACAGGTAATGGGACAGAGAAAAGTTTTGTATGTGGGAATAATAAAGATAATTTTTCATTAGCTTTGCACTTATAAAGCTCAGTCTGCATGAAATATGAAAGTGAAGTGGAGATTAGAGTTAGAAGGCTGCTCTGCTGGTCCAAGTGAAAATATTTTGAGGGTCTGAACTAAAACAGTGGCAATGGAAAAGCCATGGAAGTTAATGGCTGTACTATATTAAGAAGGGCATTCATCTGATCCAGGATCACACTTTGCATTAATGTCCTTCAACCTGGAGCAGCTCCTCAGTTTTTCCTCAAATATTCTGACCTTGGCACTTTAAAATAACAAGCCAGTTCTTTTGTAGAATGTCTATAAATTTGCAATATTTGGCCATTTGGGATAATGCTGCTGTTAACATTTCCATTCATGCAATTTGGTAAAATTTCTGGGTCAAAGACTATGTGTATTATAAATTTTATGGACAATGCCAAACTCTTTTTTAAAGTAGTTGTACCAATTTAGGATCTGTTAGCAGTGTGTGAGTTGCAGTTGTTCCATATCCATGCCAACAGTATGATATTAACAGAGTTAAATTTTAGCCATTTTGGTGGAGATGTCAGAGCATTTCATTATTTAATTTACATTTTCCTCATGATGAATGAGTTTGAACACATTTTTATATATTTGGGTGTCTTCTTAACATAGTATCTCTTCAAATCTCTTTTCTACCTGATTGTCTTTTTATTATTATTGAATTTGTAGAAGGTCCTTATAAATTCAGGATACAAGTCTTATGTATGATGTAATACTTTCTTCCACTCCATGCTTTTCTTTCTCACTTTCTTAATGGTTTATTTGATGAATAAAAGTCCTTAATTTTAATATAATCCAATCTAATAAATTTTTCCTCTAGTAATACTACTATATGTGTCCTGTTAAAGACATCTTTCTTACTCTAAAGGCACAAAGTCTTCTTATAGTATCTTCTAGAAGCTACATTGTTTTGCCTTTACATTTAGGTCTGCAGTTCACATATAATTGATTTTTCTGTGGTGTCAGGTAGAGGTCAGAATTAATTACTTTCCATGTAGGCATACAGTTATTCAAGTGCAGTTTTTGTAAACTGTCCTCATTGCTCTGCAGCACTACTTTTGTCATAAAACAAGTACCCACATATGTATGGGTCCATTTCTTTTTTCTGCATTTTATTCCATTGGTCTAGTTTTCTATCCCTGCCCAAATATCTATACTAACCCAATTATAGTTGATTTAAAAATTCATGATATTTATAGAGCAAGTCCTACAACATGATTCTTTTTGAAGTGTATCTGGAGTGTTCTTAGCCCTTTGCATTTCCACATACATCTTAGAATTGGCTTGTCAATTCCTGCAAATAACAGTTGGTTAGGGTTTTTACTGATATTTCTTTGAATCTATAAATCAGTTTGGGGACAGTTTATATCATCACAATTTTGGGTTTTCAAGCCTGAGAACAGGGACTACTTTTCCATTCATTTAGATCTTATTTAATATCTTTTAGAAATTCTTTAGTATTATTTTATTTTTCCCAATTGTATTGATACATTGTGTAAGTTTAAGGCATATAACATGTTAGTTTTATACACTTATATATTGCAAAATGATTACCACCATTGCGTTAGCTAGCACCTTCATCATGTTACATAATTACCATTTCTTTTTTTGTGGTAAGAGCATTTAAGATATACTGGCTTAGCAAAGGGGATTTCAAGTATGTAATACAGTATTACTAACTATAATCACCATGCTGTATATGAAACCCCCAGAATTTATTCATTTTATAACTGGGTTCTTGTACACTTTGACCAACATCTCCCCATTTCCCCCACCTCCTAGCCTCTGGTAACCATCACTGCCTGTTTCTATGAGTTCTTTTTTTTTAGATCCTACATATAAGTGAGATCATACAGTATTTGTCTTTCTCTGCTTGACTTATTTCACTTAGCATAATGCCTTCAAGGCCCATCCATGTTATTACAAGGCAGGCTCAAAAAAAAAAGGGGGGGCACAAATGAACTTATCTACAAAACAGAAACAGGCTCACAAACATAGAGAACAAACTTATGGTTATCAAGGGGTAAAGGAAGGGGAAAGGGTACACTGTTAATTCTAAATTTGTACCTCTTGGGGAGTGACGGAAATGTTAGCTATCTTGATTGTGACAGTGGTTTCATGGGTGTATACATCTATCAAAATTCATCAAATTGTACTTATGAAATATGTGTAGTTTCCTGTAGAGGAATCATACCACAATAAAGGTATTTAAAAACAAAACAAAACAAAAAAGGCAGGATTTCCTTCTTTCTGGTGGCTAATATTTGTTATCTTCTCTATCCACGCATCCATTGATGGACACTTAGGTCATTTCCATATCTTGGCCATTGTGAGTAATGCTGCAGTGAACATGGGAATGCAGATCTCTTTGAGATTCTGTTTTCATTTCATTTGGATATATACCCAGAAATGGGATTGCTGGACATATGGTAGTGCTATTATTAATTTCTTGAGGAAACTTCATACTGTTTTCTGCAGTGGCTTTACCAATTTACATTCTCATCAACAGTGCACACATGGTTCTTTTCTCTCTACATCCTCACCAGCATTTGTTATCTCTTTTTAATGATAGTTTCTAATAGGTGTGAGGTGTGGTATAGCTCATTTTTATTTCCCTGATGATCAATGATGTTGAGCACTTTTTCATGTATCTGTTGTTCATTTGCTTGTCTTCTTTGGAAAAATGTTGATTCAGTTCCAATGCCCACGTTTTAATTGGAGTTTCAGTTCTTTATGTATTTTGGATAGTAACCCCTTATTAGATGGTTTGATAGTGTTTTCTCTGTAAGGTTCATCTTGTTGATTTTTTCCTTTTGCTGTGCAGAGGCTTTTTACTTTGATGTAATCCCAATAGATCATTTTTGCTTTTGTTGCTTGTGCTTTTGTTATTCTAGTCAAAAAAATTGTTGCCAAGACCAACATGAAGGAGTTTTCCCCTATGATTTCTTCTAGAATTTTATGGTTCAGTTTTTATGTTTGTCTTTAATCCTTTTTGAGTTAATTTTTGTGAGTAGTAAAAGGGTCCAATTTTATTCTTTTGCATGTGGTTATCCAGTTTGCCCAACATCATTTGTTGAAGAGGCCATCCTTTCCTCATTGAATGTTCTTGAATCCTTTGTCAAATATTAGTCGACTTTATATGCAGGGGTTTGTTTCTGGCCTCTCAGTTCTGTTCCTTTGAGCTATGTGTCTATTTTCATGACTATGCTATTCTGTTTTGATTATGATAGCTTTGTAATATAATTGGAAATCAGAAGTGTGATGTCTCCAGCTTTGTTTTTCTTTTCAGAATTACTTTGGCTATTTAGGGTTTTTTTTTGTTTTTTGTTTTTTGTTTTTTTGGTTGTTGTTGTTCCATTTAAATTTTAGGATTTTTTTCTATTTCTGTAAAAAAATGCCATTGGAATTTTGATAGGAGTGCATTGAATCTTAGCTGGCTTTGAGTAGTATGGACATTTTAACAAAATTAATTCTTCTGATCCATGAACACGGCATATCTATCCACTTGTTTGTGTCTTCTTCAGTTCTTTCATCAAGGTTTTGTTGTTTTCATTGCACAAATCTTTCACCTCCCTGGTTAAATTTATTCCCATTTTTAAAAAATGTTATTGTGAATGGGATAGTTTTATTTCTTTTTCAAATGTTTTATTGTTAGTGTGTAGAAACACAAATGATTTCTGTATATTGATTTTATATCCTGCAACTTTCCTGAATTCATTGATTAGTTTCAATAGTTCTTTTATGGAGTTTTTAGGATTTTCTACATATAAAATCATATTATCCACAAATGAGAATAATTTTACATCTTCCCTTATGATGTCTTCTATTTCTTTGTCTTGGCTAATTGCACTAGATAGAACTTCCATTACCATGTTAAGTAAAAGTAGTGAGTGTGGCCACCCTTGTCTTATTCTTGATCTTAGAGGAAAAACTTCCAGCATTTCGCTGTAGAGTATGATGTTGGCTGCAGGTTTGTTGTATATGGCCTTAATTAAGTTGAGATATGTTCCAATTTGTTCCGTGTCTTTATCATGAAAGGATATTGTATATCCTTTCTGCATTATTTCTGCAATATTCTGCAATATTTCTGCATTATTGAGACAATATAATTTTTATTTTTCATTCTATTAATGTGATGTATTGCATTGATTTACATATGTGGAAATATCCTTGCATTGCAGGATAAATTCCACTTGATCATGGCATATGATCCTTTTAATATGCTGTTGACTTCAATTTTCTAATATTTTGTTGAGAATTTTTATGTCTATAGTCATGAGGGATACTGGTCTGTAGTTTTTTTACCTCCAGTGTTCTTATCTGGCTTTGGTATCAGGATAATTCTGGCCTTGTAAAATGAGTATAGGACTGTTTCCTCTTCTTCAATTTTTTGGAAGAATTTGGGAATGATTGGCATTAATTCTTCTTTAAATATTGGGTAGAATCCATGAGGGAAACCATATGATCCTGGGCTTTTCTGTGTTGGGAGCTTTTTGATTACTGATTCAGTCTCACTACTTGGTATTGGTCTGTTCATATTTTCTCTTTCTTTTTGATCTGATCTTGGTAAATTGTATCTTTTTAGGAATTTATTTCTACTAGGTTATTCACTTTGTTGACATATATTTTCTCATAGTAGCCTCTTACGATCCTTTGCACTTTCGTAGTATCAGTTGTAATGTCTCCTCTTTCATTTCTGTATCTGTTTGTTTGAGTCTTCTCTCTTTTTTCTCAGTCTAGCTCATAGTTTGTCAGTTGAGTTTTTCTTTTCAGAAAATCAGTAGTTTCGTTGGTCTTATCTATTGTTTTCTGGTCTCAATTTTATTCAATTCTGCTCTGATTTCTGTTTTTTCCTTTCTTCTGAGCTTAGTTTTTTTCTTCCTTGTCTAGTTGCTCAGGGTTTAAATTTAGATTGTTTATTTGAGAATTTTTTCTTTTTTTTTTTAAACTTTTTTTATTGAGTTATAGTCATTTTACAATGTTGTGTCCAATTCCAGTGTAGAGCACAATTTTTCAGTTATACTTGAACATACATATATTCATTGTCACTTTTTTTTCACTCTGAGCTACCACAAGATCTTGAATATATTTCCCTGTGCTATACAGTGTAATCTTGTTTATCTATTCTACATATGCCTGTCAGTATCTACAAATTTTGAACTCCCAGTCTATCCCTTCCCACCTCCAACCCCTTGGCAACCACAAGTTTGTATTCTATGTCTATGAGTCTGTTTCTGTTTTGTATTTATGTTCTTTTTTTTTTTTTTTTTAGATTCCACATATGAGCGATCTCATATGGTATTTTTCTTTCTCTTTCTGGCTTACTTCACTTAGGATGACATTCTTCAGGGACATCTATGTTGCTGCAAATGGTGTTATATTGTCATTTTTATGGCTGAATAGTATTCCATTGTATAAATATACCACAGCTTCTTTATTCAGTCATCTATTGATGGACATTTAGTCTGTTTCCATGTCTTGGTTATTGTAAATTGTGCTGCTATGAACACTGGGGGCAGGTGTCTTTCTGAAGTAGGGTTCCTTCTGGATATATGCCAAGGAGTGGGATGCCTGGGTCATATGGTAAGTCTATTCCTAGTCTTTTTTTTTTTTTTTTTAACATTTTTTATTGATTTATAATCACTTTACAATGTTGTGTCAAATTCCAATGTAGAGCACAATTTTTCAGTTATACATGAATATATATATATTCATTGTCCCATCTGGAATCTCCATACTGTTTTCCACAGTGGCTGCACCAAACTGCATTCCCACCAGCAGTTTAAGAGGGTTCCCTTTTCTCCACAGCCTCTCCAGCATTTGTCATTTGTGGACTTTTGAATGATGGCCATTCTGACTGGTGTGAGATGGTACCTCATTGCAGTTTTGATTTGCATTTCTCTGATAATTAGTGATATTGAGCATTTTTCCATATGCCTATTAATCATTTGTATTTCTTCCTTGGAGAATTGTTTGTTTAGGTCTTCTGCCCATTTTTGAATTGTGGAGAATTTTTTCTTAATGTAGGCATTTATTGCTATAAATGTCTCTCTTAGAACTGCTTTTGCAGCATCCTATAACTTTTGATTTGTTCTGTTTCCATTTGATTCGTCTCAATATATTTTTTGATTTTGCTTTTGATTTCTTCTTCAATTCTCAGGAATGTTTCATTTCCACATATTTGTGATTTTTCCAGTCTTCCTCCTGTTATTGATTTCAAGTTTCATACCACTGTGTTTGGAGAAGGTATTTGGTATGATTTCAATCTTAAATTTTCTAAGACTTGTTTTGTGACCTATCATATGATCTATGCTGGACAATGTTCTGGGTGTACTAGAGAAGAATGTATATTCTTCTGCTGTTGGATGAAATGTTCTGTATATGTCTGTTAGGTCACTTGGTGTAAAGTATGGTTCAAGTCTAATCCTTCCTTGTTGATTTTCTGACTGAATGATCTATCCAATGTTGAATATGGTATACTGAAGTTTCTACTATTACCGTATTGTCTGTTTCTCCCTTCAGATCCATTAATATTGTGCATTTGAAGAAACAGTCACCACTTCTAAACTTTATAGAGTGATTTTGGTAAAGGAAGACTTTTATCTGTGGGTTGGGGCACACTGCAGTGTGCTGTGACCCAGGCTTTAGAGGCACACAGTGCCAAGTGCAGAGGCATGTGGTGGTACTTGGTCCAGGGGTGCAATTATGCAGCCAGTCTCTTTAGCTCAGGCCACTAGGTTCCATAGCATCAACAACTGTATGGTCTTTGATGAGCATTGTGGGAATCCTCAGTGACTGTAAGGGCTGCTAGGGCCTCAGTGGCACTTCCAGGTCCAGCACCAGGGACCATAGCAGGCAGTGGTAGTGGCCAGAGATGGTGGTGTGCACACAGTTGGCTGTGGAGACCAGTTATAGGTGCATATGTAGTGGTGGGGGTCTGCTGCAGACACACACATAGTGGTAGGGACTAAGGCAGGCAGCAAGGACTGGGGCCAACTGTGGGTTCACTGGTAGCTGCAGTGGCTCTGGCTGTCAGTATGCTTTTCTGTGGCTGATTAATCTGCCCCCCCCATCACCACTGTACCCCTTGGTGAGCAGTGCAGGTGCAAAGCTGGAGGCGCTGACTATAGGTGAACACAATGGTGCAGGACAGTGACAGAAGTTAGGGCCTGATCTGGGCTCAGAGCAGCTGTGGGGGCCTGTCTTTCAGTGGGCTCTTCTAAGGCTGTGCAGTCTCCCTCCCTACTCCTGGCCTGTGCACTGCAGTGGAGGCTGGTGACAGACATTGGGCCAGTGATGTGCAATTGCTTAGCCTCACACATGACAGTGGGAGTCGCTGGTGTCTAGGCTGATGTCTTGCACTCGTGCAGAGGTCTGAGATGGCTACTGGTGTGGTTCCCAGGCTCCAGTGGGTGCCCAGGGTAGAGAGTGGGCTGGGGAGTCAGGCAACCAGCTTCGGCGAACACGAATAGCTGTGGGTTCAAAGCTGCCATCTGCGGGGAGTCTGCAGCCGCTGTACTGGCCGTCGGTTCCTTCTTCAGTGGCTAAAGCTGTTGGGTTTGCAGAGCAGTCACTGTGAACTGCAGGAGCTCCTGCTGCCTGACTGCCACTGGTAGCCCCTGTTTTTTTCCTAACAGTCTCTCTGTGCCTCAGTTTTGCTCTTTTGAGTCGGGTAAAACTAAAACCGGAACTTCATTTGCTGCCCCATAAGGCTGGAAAAGCTGGTCATTCGCCCTTCTCTTCCTTTCCTGGTGAGAGGAGCTCTTTCCAGCTGGGAAATTCCCTCTCACCGCTGCACAAAGCTGTCTAGGAGGATGGGACGATGCACACAGAATGAATCTATTTTCCTTCTCTTCTTGTGTGGTTATTGTCGGGTGTCTTTGATTCCTTGTGTTGCTAAAATTTCTTAAGTGGGCTCCAGAGCTCTCCCACAGGTGTTGTTGTTTGTGGATGGCTAACTGCTGATCTTTCTGGGGGACAGAGGCTGGGGTCTCCTACTTTGCCATTTTGGTGACTTCACCTCAGAAATACTTCAGCTTTATGGATAGTGTTCTTTAATATGTTTTTGTAAAACATGTTACAAAATAGGTTTTATTCCTATGTTTTTTTATTTTTTTGATGATTTTATAGTTATTTAAAAATTTAATTTTTCTTTGTTGCTGGTGCATATAAATACAATTACTTTTTATATATTGATGCTGAATTCAGTAACTTTGCTATATTCACAATTAACAATCTATCTGTAGCTTATTTGAATGCTCTAGAAACACATCATGTTATCTCCAAATAATAAAATTTTTATTTCTCCTTTTCCTAATTAATAAATTTCATTTTAGTTATTTATTTTTGCCTCATTGCATTGTCTAAGATCTAAGTACAATGTTTATTAGAAGTGATGAGAATAGCATTATTGTCTTGTTTCTAATTTCAGAGGGAAAGCATTTGGGATTTCATCATTAAGTAAGATATTTGCTGTAACTTTGACACACTTTATCACATTCAGAAAATTCTCTTCTATTCCCAGTTTGCTGAGAATGTTTTATATAAATGTTGTTAAAGTAAATGCAATGCTTTGTTTGTGTTTATTGTGATGATTATATAATATTTTCCTTGTTAATAATAATTAGTTGATTTAAAAATTATTGCTTTAGCAGCATTAACCATTAAACTTTGGTGTTATCTATTTTATATATTGCTTGATTTGTTCTTTTCAGATTTGTGCTTTTATGTTTAAGTTAATACTGATTTGTAATTTTTCTTTCTTACAATGTCTTTATTAAGTTTTGATATCAAGACTATATGGGCCTCAAATGAGTTGAAAAGTATTTTCTTTACTTTCTGGAAAAAGTGTGTATAAATATGGCAACTTTTCCCCCCTTATATTTAAATTTAAATTTACCTGCAAAAATATCTTCTGGAAAGGATTTAAGTTATAGACTAAAATTTTTAAAGAGCTACAGGAATCTTCAGACTTTTATATTCTGGGTAAGATTTTTCCCCCTAGGAGTTTGTTCATTTTATCAAAATTTTCAACTATTAGTATAAAGTTTTAAAAATATCTTATTTTATTGTATTTTTAATATGTGTGGGATACAGGGCAATGTTCCTATTTTTGTTGTTAGTATGGGTTATATGTGATTTCTAGTTTTGTCTTAGTCTTTCAGACTTTTTGAAAACAGCTTTATTGAGGCAGAATTCACATACCATAAAATTCACACGCCACAAAATTGCAAAATGTACAATTCAGTGGTTTTTAGTATATTCACAGAGTTGTGCAACCATCACTGCTATCTAATTTCAGAATATTTTCATTTCCAAATCAATTCCTATTAATGTACCCATTAGCAGACTCTCCATTTCCTCCTACCCCAGCCCGAAGCAATCACTAATCTATTTTCCATCCCTATGAGTTTGCTTATTCTAAACATTTCACTTAAATGGAGTCATGCTGGGCTCCTTCACTTAACATACTATTTTCAAGTTTTATTCATGTTGCGGCATGTATCAGTACTTCATTCGATTTTACTGCCAAATAATACAGATGATCCTCGACTTATAATGGTTTAATTTACGATTTTTCAACCTTACAATGGTGCAAAAGTGGTGTGCATTCAGTACCATACTTCAGATTTTGAATTTTGATCTTTTCCCCGGGCTAGGGATATGCAGTGAGATATTCTCTCAAAATGCTGGGCGGGAGCAGCAAGCTGCAGCCCCCAGTCAGCCACATGATCAAACTAATGCACTTACAACCATTCTGTTTTTCACTTTCAGTACAGTATTTGGTAAGTTACATAGATATTCAGTACTTTATTATAAAACAGGCTCTGTGTTAGATGATTTTGCCCAACTGTAAACTAATGTGTTTTGAGCACCTTTAAAGTAGGCTAGGCTAAATTAGTAGATTAGTGTACTAAATGCATTTTCAACTTCTGATGGGTTTATCGGGAGGTAATCCCACTGTAAGTGGAGGAAGATCTGTCCTCCATTGTATGGATATTTCACATTTTGGTTTTCCATTCACCAGTTGAGCGATATATGGGTTTGTTTTACACTCTTTGACTGTTGCGCTGCTATGAACATTCATACACAAGTACGTATGTTTTCAGTTCATTTGTGTATATATCTAGGAGCAGAATGTCTGGGTCATGTGGTAACTCTAGGTTACTCACAGGTTTAAGATTTTGAAGAACTGTCAAACTGGTTTCCAAAGTGGATGCATTGTTTTACAATTCCCACCAGCATTGTTTAATGGTCCCAATTTCTCCATATAGTCACCAAACTGGTTATTGTCTATCTTTCTTGCTTTAGTCATCCTAGTGAGTGGGTGGGAAGTGGTATCTAATTGTGGTTTTGATTTGCACTTCCCTAATAATTGGTGATGTATAATTATAATTATACTTATTATAATAATTGGTGAAGCATCTTTTCATTTGGTTATTGGTTATTTTTATATCTTCTTTGGAAAAATGTCTATTCAGATCATTATCCTTTTTTAATTGGGTTATGTGCCTTTTTATTATGGAGTGTAAAAGTTTATCAAATATTCCAGGTACAAATCTGTTACCAGATATATGATTTACAAATATTCTATCCTAGCATGTTGGTTGTTTTTTCACTTTCTCGATGGTGTGCTTTAAAATATAAACTTTCTTATTTGTGACGTTTCATTTATCTATATTTTCTTTAATCACTTGTGCTTTTGGTATTATGTATAAGAAACCACTATCTAATCCAAGGTCACAAAGATTTACTCTTATTTTTTTCCTGGGTGTTTTACAGTTTTAACTATTACATTTAGATCTGTAATCCATTTAGAGTTAATTTTTTTTGTACATAGAAAAATTTCTGTGACCCACTTTTTGTGATATGTGCTTTATCGCAGTGGTCTGGAACCGAATCCACGATATCTCTGAGGTGTGCCTGTAAGTGGAATTACACACAGTATGTGACATTTTGAGACTGGATCCTTGTACTCAGCATGTGTGCATTTATGTAGAAAATCTTAAAGAATCTACTAAACTGCTCCTAGCACTCATGTGAATTTAGCAAAATTACAAGATACAAGTTCAACATAAAAAAAAATCATATTTTTATATACTAGCAATGAAATTTTTCTCAAGTCTTCATATGTCAAGTTTGGCTTTTTGTTTGTGCCCTTTTGTCAAGTAATTTGGATCGCATCACTGACATGGCATCATTTGACTGTTGTGTTATGAGAATCTGTATCTTGTTTGAATCATGTGGGGAATGTCGCTTTTTTGCTTGTTTTGGAAGGCTTGTTAGTTATATACTGTTACATAACAGACTACCCCCAAACCAGTAGCTTAATACAGCAAACATTAATGCTCTCACAATTTCTGGGGGTCAGAAATCTGGGGGCGTCTTAGCTGAGTGGTTCTGGCTCCAGGACTCTCATGATGCTGCAGTAAAAGTGTTTGCCTGGGCTGGGGTCAACGGAGGCTTGACTGGCTCTTGAGGCGCCACCTCTGAGCTCACTCACGTGGATGCTGACGGGAGACTTCAGCTTCTTGGCTCTCCAAGTGCGGGGCTGCTCCTGCCATGGCTTCCCTTGGAGAGAGAGATCCAAGAGCAAGGGAACCCAAGACTGCAGTCACAGTCTTTATAACCTCAAGAGAGACAAATCATCACTTCTGCCACATTCTGTTGGTCACACAGACGAACCTTGGTACGGTGTGGGAGGGAGCAACAGAAGGGTGTGACTATCAGGATCGAGGGACATTGGGAGCATCTCGGAAGCTGGCTACCACATTAAGCATTTAACCCAATTATGTTTAGGCTACAAGTTCCTAAATGCTTTCCGTGGATTGTGTTTCTAATTCAGTTCAATTTTCAAAGCCTCTGCAATGCTATTCAAATCCGTCCCATGTGTGCACCAATCAGGGAGCAATCTGGGGTCCTGGGCAGTGGTCTACCACCTAGTTCAGTCCTCAAGCTTTGGTAAACTGTTTAGGATCATTTCACACATCAAGAGTGAGCCCATGATTTTGTCATCGCTATATGGGATCCGTTTTTGATCTTTCTCTTCTCTATCTCTCAACACTCTCTGGCACCCAAAGGCCTCTTTCTGGTCCTTTGACTAGAAAGCAACTATTTGATCTCTCCACTCAGTCGCACACTTCCTGCAGCTGGGTCCACCTCCACATTCAAGCAGTGGGAAGATATACACAGAGAGAAGAAAACAATTGGGTTTCCCTCTTCCTGTTACAGACTACTCTTCCTCTTGCCAGAGAGAAGGAAAGTTCCTCCTCAGAGTTTTCGGTGCCTGCCTGGCCACTGAGGTCACTGCTTAAGCACTACCCAGCTGGCTTGGACTGTGGCTTGCTTGAGGTCTTCAGTGAGAAAAGAAAGAAAGGGGGTACTAAGGTAGGGAGGGAGGCAGAGAAGGAGAAAGGAAGGAAACAAACCAGAGGGTCTCCCCAGCTCTCTCTGGACGATTCAGGGCCCTTCTTCTCGCTCCTCAGACCAGAGAGAGCTCCCCTTGGAGCTCTCGTTCTCTGTGTCATGTCCAAAGTTCTGGGATCTGAGTTGCTTTTCAGTCCAGGCTGGGCGATGAGGAAGGAAACAAACAAACAACCCAGGAAATTCACCATCAGTTGGTTCATAAATCAAGTTCTCTTTCCTTGAACTTCCTGCTACCATTCACTTTTCACAGTCTTCAGATAACTTCTCCATGCATTTTGTCTAGGTTTTTAGTTGCATTCAGCCTAGGCTTGCCAGATAAAATACAACACATCCAGTATAAGTTTATCTCAAATATCCCATGGGACACGCACTAAAAAAAATTGTTTATCTTAAAATCAAATATAAATGGATAGTCTGTATTTTTATTTGCTAAATCTGGCAATCCTAATTCAGTGGGGGACAGGGTACAGCAAGCTTACTCCGTTTTACCTAGAGAGGAACTTTGTCTTATTATTTGTAACAGCTTCCTACCATTCTCTTGTATGGAGAAACAATGTATTTAGCCACTCTGCTATGAGTGGCTATTTAGGCAGTTTCTAGTTTTCTTCTCTTTCAAATAATGCCACAGTGACATTCATTTATATTTGTCTCTGTGCAAGTTGAATCTCAGTTTCTTTATCTGTGCCAAATAGGGAAATGCAACTGCCTATCTCAAAGGGTTGTTGTGAGAATCAAATGATATAATGAGTGTCAATATGCTCAGTAAGCTGTTAAAGACTATAGAAATAACTTCTCAGCACTTGCCTTGTTCCGAATTGCAATGGACTTATGAGCGTATATGTTTAGCTTTCCTATCTGATTAAAAAACTTCCTTGTGCAGATAGATTTTTGTCTTATATAGCTTTGTAATCACCTCTATCAAGTTCGAGCACAGTACTTTGCCATTAAATGACTCATAATAAATACTAGTTGAATAAGAAAATGGAAATTTGCCATATCTTCTAACATTCTCTCCATCCTCTTTTAGATATAGCTTATTATTATGTCTATCTTAGTTCTCTTTCTCAATTCACCTGTTTTTTTAAAAACCAATTTCCTAAAATCATTGCTTTTCAAGTTTTTACATATATTTTTGCCAGGTTTCCTGATGATTCAGATTATTAGCCAGACCCAGGACCTCCTGATCTGATACGCTGTCACAGTAATGCAGGCATTGGCATTTTTTCTACCCTATCAAGCCTGGGGGTCATTTGATCTTGCCTCAATCCAGGTAGGGAAGTCACTCCTCCAGGATTCTCATGATTGCAAGTGACAGAAAATTTGACTTAAATTAGCATAAGCGTAAAGGTGGGTACACGTGGCAGAGAAATCCAGAGGTAGCACTAGGTTGATCTAATGGCTGAAATGATGTCACCAAGGTGACCACACAGCTTTGCCTTCCCAGGTAGAAGCTTCATCTCTAGGGACCCCTGCCACTCTGGATTTTTCCTTCCAGATGCAAAATGGCTATAGCAGTTCTAGATCTTGCATCTTCAATCTATATATGCTAGGGCAAAAATATCTCTTTAAGTAACTCTTGAAGAAGAGAGGAATTTTCTTCCCAGAAGTTCCAGCAAACTTCTTATTGGCTCTGACACCTGGTCATATTACTATGGTCAGGAGAATGGGTTATACTGATTGGCATAGCCTGATTGGCTTAAGTCACACCAGCCCCTGGTTTGGGAGGGTCTAATTCTTCCAAACTCTGAATAAGAATGAGAAAATGGTTTTTTCAAAGGAAATTCAGAACACTTTTAGGAAATAGAAAGGCTGCTGCTCAGCCAAACAATGCCAAATGTTTTCTATAGGATCCTTCTATGTTTTAGTTTCATTTCATATATCTGCTGAAAGCTCCTTATTTTTTTCCCATTTGAAGTACTTTACTTCTCTGCATCAACACCAAATCCACTTGATAGAAGCCTGCTCAGTGGTAGTTCTGTTTAATGAAAATGTTTTTCTAAAAGTCAAATTATTTCCTTTCAGACATAGGTGAATTGTAATTAATCATTTTAAAAAAGAAGCAAGTCTCTTTAACCATCTTCATTGAAAATCTTACCATTACCCACCTCTGCATTAAATACAAAGTGAAAATACCAACTTCCTTATCCAAAGGCAGGTTTAGCATATGGTTGCAGGTGGGTTCTCACTTTTTATTTAATTATAATGATTAATTTGATTTAATTATAATGATTTGCCTAGGCAACAATTATCCTAAACTGAATAGGAAGAGGATAAGATTTTTCCTTAGAATGCAGAATCAGTTGGGTAGCTGAAAGAAGCTGCCATGGATGGGGGTGACCAAAGGGGAAAAAAAATCACGGACTTAAGAAAGACCAAAAGCCAGGAAGAAGTATGTTTTCCTCAGTCCTTGGTCCTCTTACCAATGCCTTTAAATAATTAAAATAAAAAAATTAAAAATACAAATATATATATATAAACAAGCATCATTAGCAGCAGAGATTTGCAGACCAGGGAGAGCATAACTTATTCCACTTTCGAAGGAGTTCCCCTGCCTGAGGCAAAGGGCGAGTGAGCTACTGATAGGAAAATTGATAAGAATTGAAGTCATAGGGTTCTTAAGGCTCATTAACCTCTGCTTTTTTATCTTCACTCCACTTTTGTTGTTCACTGTATCATCTACAGTGACAGTCCAACTCACCCTGTTTATAAACAGAGAATGTCTTTTGATCTAGCAAAACATAGACAAGTATGGATAAGTCAGCTTTCCCTAGAGTGTGTTCACAAAGCCACAGTGGACAGCAGCCCTTGTTTCCGAATGGAATGTCGGCTCAGTGCTTCCAGGTAATTGTTCCCTGGGTTTTGCTGAGTCGTGGAAGTAACTCTCAGAGCCATTCTGCTTCCTTGGAAGATGGTAAGAGTAGCAGTTGAAATCTGGATCTGTTTCCCAGTGCTCTGATCTCGGGGGAAGGATGAGAGTAGCTCTGCTGTGAGGCCTGGACCCAGCATGGAGCTGGTCCCCCCGTGCAGATCCACAAGAGGAGATACTCCAGGTGTGTTGGGAGGGTGCAGCCACTGTTCTCTTTCTGGATCACTAGGGCAGCAACCATGGATTCTGTTATTAGTGATGGATGTGTGGGTCGGTGGGATGGGATTCCTTTGTTCATCAAAGGACAGAAAGTGGAAGGGTAATTTTCACCTTTCTTTATCTGCAATAACACAATGAAAAGGCTCTAAAGTCAGAGAGACTGGGTTCAAATTCTAACTCCACCTTTATGAGCTGTATGTCTTCTACATGATGGAAACAATAATTGTACCTACCTTATAGGTTGTTGTGATAATCAAATGAGATAATTCTCATGAGAACAATTAATACAATACCTGGCACATTAGAAGCCTTCAGTCAGTGTTAGCTTGAAAGTGTAAATGGGATACACGCTATGAGATGTTTTAAAAGTAAAAAATCTTGCTATAATCAACTTCCCTCAACTTCCATTTGCCCACAAGCCTCCCGGCAGTACTGAGATATCTCCAAGTTGCCTTGTCACACAGTTGAAAAATGACTGTGGATCATACTGCATTTCAAATCATCCAAGAACTGTGCAGCAAGCTCAGGATCTGAAATTAACTTTGCCTTTATATTGTTCATGCTAGATGCTCTTCAAGTACAATTATAATCAGAAAGCTAGCACTAAAAATAGTACCAATCCTCATTTTTCCTTTCAGTGTTATCTGCTGCCACAGTGTTTCCCAGGCATGTTTATTTACTTGATTCACAATAGTGAATCTTTCCTCTTATTAGCCAGACAGCCATAGTTGGATTCCACAGCAACGTTCCGTGCAGCTGGTAAAATCTTTATTACTGGTGAAGCACAGGAGGCCCAAGCCACTGCTTCCCTTGAGAAGCTGGGTGGAAGCGGACGTCCTGGTGAGTTGTCTGAACAATCTTGCTGTGGAACAAAGAGAGGGCCAGAGTAGAACCTTCCCTTTGACAATTTCGGAAACTCTTTTCCCTGTGAGTGAAATTACAGTTTAGTCCTCAGATTTCTCCTTGTTCTCTTTTCGCTGCTCATTTGTGCTTTGTCTGCTTTGTGTGAATTTAGTGCCAGGCAGGGAGGCCGGATTGACAGCTCCCGGCACATCTCGCCTCCTCTCCCATGTCTCTCACTCACAACTTGGCAGTAAACTAGTGGATCCGCTTGATAGCTCTGCTTATAATCTTTCTGGTTATTACATACCGGGATGTTGACCAGTCAGGTAAAGCAAAATACAGTAACACTGGAAGCATTTTACCCTGGGGTTTTTACCCCTAAAATGTCTCTAACTTGTTCATGACAAACCTGAAGAGTTCAACTGTGATAATTTGGTGTCTTAATAGAGTTGTTAGGTGAGCACTGATTGCTGCTAATTCTGTAATTATTAAATTCTTTCCTCCCCCTTTCTAACACCCCTCCTCTGTTAAAAAAAAAAAAAAATTCATCCAACCCTGAGAAGAAGCAACAGGCAGCCTGAGGACACATCTCTGTAATCTTTGAGCTCCAAATGTTGGCTGTGGAGCTGGGAGGTTTGCAGCCAAAGCTGCCAGTGAAGTCGCATCTGAAACAAGCTCAGAGAGAGTGTGGGGGTGGTGGGGAGAGAGAGGGAAGTGTCTGAAGGTGGGAAGGAAGGGATAGAAAGTGAACAAATTCAAAACAGGAGCGGAAGGAAAAAACCCTCAAATCCAACCAAACCAAACCAAACACCTTTATATTCCAGTTCAGCCTTGGGAAAGAACAGGGTGCTGAGATGGGCTGGGGGGCGGGGAGGGCCAGAGGAAGAGTGAGAGGCACAGAGCTTCTAGCCCTGGGGCTGCCCGTCACCAGCGGTGGGCCCTCCGGCAAGGCTGTGGTTACCACGTGTGTAAATGGACGAGGCTGTCTCCTAGGGTTGATGAGAGGCTGAAGTTATATGACAAGTTATGAACCCCCGCTTCAAAAATGGAAAAGGCTAATACCAAATGTAGCTTACTGTCAGTTCTTTTTCAGAGAATGTGTGTCCACCACGCCACAAGTTCCTCTGTTTCTTCTCTTCCTCAGAGATTATGCTGCTTCCTTCAAGGCGTCTGAGGCTCTGCTAGGAAGCTTCCATTGTTGAGTCACATGGCATTTTATCCTCAGCTAAGAAGTGAAGTCATGGACCCTGCTCTGCCACCAACTCCCAAAGGTAAGAACAGTATCGAGCAATTGGTCACATCTTGCCTCCAGCCAGGCTTTCCCAGTGGAGACTACCGTCCAGGTGGCAGCACCTCTCTGGCTAACTTCCAGGTATGACATGTGGGGTGGTCATCATGTCCTGCCATGTGCTGGGGGGAGGGGCTCGGTGCGGAAGGACACGGCTGGTGGGCTGCGGAGTTGTGTGGTCCCTCCATGTGGCTTAGATTAGACCTGCAACTAGAACCGTGTCTTGTGGTGTGAGGACAGGGTGGGAATCCTCAGCACCACACAGTCCTGTCTTAGCGAGACTATGTTGCTGCCAAATGTTTGGGAGGTCCACTGCTTTTACCCTGGAGCTTGGTAAGGCTCTGGGGCTTAAGTTCCACATAAATCTTACTCAAATTAAGGATCAGATCAGGGATTTTCATAATACTCCTTTGTCTGACTACTCAGGCACAATTTTGGGGAACCCCTGTAACTTCCTGGGGGTTTCTGTTCTGTATGGTGTGCTGGGACAGGGAGATATAGTACGTCCAACATGACCCTTTTTCACCAATCATAGCAAGATAATGAATGGCACATACATCACAATCATTCATACTTAGTGACAGACTTCCCTCATTGTAATGTCTAAGCTCTTCATTTCCTCACAAAATATTAATTTATGGAGTGCCTAGAAATGTATAGCGCCAGAAAACCAACAGATATTTTTTAAATATCTTGAGGACCACGTGCTCTCAAGGGATTTTCATTGCTAAGCCTACTCCATGTAAGATATTTCTATAAAAATACGGCACGGGACACCTCAATGCCAAGTGAGTGGCAGAGAGAAGCAGCACCACAGGAGGCGGGAGGGTGAGGAGATTCGGGCACACCAGCGTGGTCTGGGGAGAGTTCACAGGGGAGAGGGGCCAAACTGGGCTTTGAATGAGCATCAGTAAGACCTGGAAGGCACGGAGAAAGTGAAGGACATGCACATGGGGGACACAGCAGGAACAGAGGTACAGAGGCTCTCTTGCACAGACTTGAGACTGGTTCAAGAGGAGAATGGTGGTTCAGTGTAGCGGGAAGGAGTGTGGGCTTTGCAGTTAGTCTGATACCTGTTATCTGTGTGATCTCGGGAAATTAATGATCACCTCTTAGAACCATTTTTCTGCTTTAGAAAATGAAGATAATAGTTCTTGCCTTGAAGGGTTGTTAGCGGAGTAAATGACATAATGCATATAAAGCTAAATATACAAGGTTCTAGCAGTAGGTAATTGCTTCTTTCTGAGGAAATGGTTCTAACTTTAATGAGTATGGCCAAAGGGAGAGTTTTAGTTTAGGCATTTTTGTTTGATTTTGTTTTTTAACTTGAAGAGAGATTTTACATATGCAGTGTGTTTTCTTTAGGATTACTAAAACTAAAACCTATGCAAGTTTTTATTTATAGAGTGGGATTAAGAGATCATCTCCATTTTCACATTTATATAATTCTGTCCCTTTTCTCCTTTTTCAAATTCACAAGAAATTAGAATAAATTGATTTGTTTCTTTAGATCAACAACTTCTGTGGAAAGCTCAACTCTTTGGTTTCTGAAAATGGATTAAAGAAATTCAAATATAATCTAAGAACCAGGGATTTTGCTCTAATCCAAAGGTGAATATTCACTATCAATCTGTAGGCCACAACCTGAACCTGTTGACTAAAAGATACCAACTTGCTTAGATTTAAATTCACTCAAAGGCCTTGTTCATAGTTTTTAGACCACCAAAAAGAGACCCAGGCACAGTGACATCTGACAGTGGGACACTTAACTTTTATCCTTGGTTCAGCCTTTGCAAAAATTATCATGACATTGTAAAGTTCTGTAACCCTTACTTGCTGGACATTTACTAAGATCATTTTCCCTTTTCAGTAACAAAACCGAATCATTTCCCAGATTTGCCCTGAATGAAATAGGTGGAATTTAGCCATGTGACTGCATGAGCTGTTACTGAAAACAAGATGCCCTCAGGAGCGTTGAGCAGCGTTCACCTTTCCCTGTACAAATATAATAGAAAATGACTGCCACCTGCAGTCTTTTTTCTGGGTCCAGAGTTGTGGTAATTATGTAAGGTTCCAGCTCCTTTTTACTAAAATTTCTCATATAAAATTAGTATATTATAGTAATTTGTAGAGGAGTATAGATTTTTGATGTCACGGGAACAAGGTAATACAATGGCCAGAGCTGCCTGGTGGGTCGTGGGGAAAAGACCTTGCACATTGTGCCACCAACCACCAACTACCCAGTTTCCTGAGAAATCAATTGCAAGTGTCATTATCTACACTTTCTTCCTCCTTCTGTCACCGCCAAGGCTGATCCTGACAGCACAGAGTTGATGTCCATGTGATAAGAGCCTGGGGTAACAGGGAGAGGGAGAGCTTTCATTGGTGAAATCATTGTTGACAGAGACTTGCTTACATCTGATGTTAGGACTGATCTGGGCAGTAGGTGGAACCATGAAGAAATTTCAGGTACCAGCTTCCCTGATCTCGCTACAAAATGAAATTATCTTCCTGGGTAGCTGCTTTCTTCCGGGTCCCTCACAGTTGAAGAGCAAGGAGAGGCCAGTGACCCCCCTGAGGAACCCATAGGAACCAGCCTTGAACTTGCAACCAGCCAAAGGTGGGATTGGGGCCTACATTTAGACTCTTTTTTAGCAGCCAAGAAAAAAAAAACCAACCCAAGGTAGCTTACATGGGGAAGGGGATTTATTGGATGAATACTAAAATATGTCAGAGTCTGACGAAGAGCTGAATATCCATTCTTCAGCAAGGGTGGAGACCAGTGTGTCTCTGGGGGCCTCAGAGTAATGATAGCTTTCCTGCCAGAGCCCTACTGTTAAACAGACTCGGTTCTCAAAGATTTCCAGTCTCTGGGTTTCCATTCAATTTTTCATACTCACCAGTGAGAGACCCTTAATTACCCAACTTGTACTATTATTCATTCTTGGACTAATTAGTTATGGCCACTGAGGCAGAGTTAAGCAGCAGAAAGATAGCTACCAGAAATTACTCCTAGGGTGAGCCTGAGCAGTTCTGTGAGAACTTAATATAATGTTTATGCTCTTTGTCTATTAACATCCTATTACTCTGCAATAAGCCTGGGGAAATGAAAGAACATTCCTTAAAAATGGAGGAAACTCATCATTCCCTGAGGCATTAAAGATGGCTTCAGATCTTTGGAGAATCTCCACTATTTCCACAAAACAATGGGCCATGAAATCTCTCATCACTAGTTTATCAGTCATGTATATGCTACATAACAAATCACCCCAAAACTTAGTGGCTTAGACCAACAACTGTTTTTACTTGCTCATTGTTCTGTGGGTCCGCAATTTGGGATGAGTTTAGCTGGCCAGTTCTACTGGTGTCATCTAGAATTTCTCATGTGGATCTTCTCCTGGAGACTTGACTAGAGCAGGAGGGATGGTCCAAGGGGGCTTCACTCACTTACCTGCCATTCGGTGTTGGCTTGTGGCTGGGACCCTTTCCCTGTGGTCCTTCAGTCCCAAGCAAGAAAGCCAGGCTCCCTCACATGGCATTACCATATTCCAAGAGGCATATTGAAGCCTGGGCTTGGAGCTCTACTATGTCACATTGCTGTATTCTACTGTTCCAAGCAAGTCACAAGGGTGGGGGAAATAGACTCTGTCTATCTCTCACTAGAAAGCATGGCAAAGTCATGAGCATACAGGGATAAGAGGTTATTGTAGCCATCTTTGCAAATAATCTACTATGCTTGGGCCCTACCTGCATTAAAACATAAACATTCAAGCAGTTATAGCCAATATCTAGCCATGGACAAAGCTGAATGACATGGTATTATAAAGTCCCTGTGAGACATTAGTAACCAAAAAAAGACCCTGAAAATTTCTGTAATTCACGGGAAAGTTGTGAATGATTCACATCCAAAAGCACACTGGTTAGAGATAAAGAGGGATTGGATAATAGACCCAGTCTTCTTACTGATTTTCTCTGTCAAGTTTACAAAGCACTTTCTCAGTTTCCCTGTGGATCAAATAAGGAAATTTATAAATCACATGACTTCCATGAGAAAGAGCTCTGTGGGCTATAAAAATGCTGTATAAATGAAAAACTCATTAAAAAGAATTCAAACCCTGAAATCTTGTTTTCCTCCTCTCCTCTGGTTATGTGGTTTAAACCAAGGAATGATCTTATGCTTATGTTGCTACAAAAGATATGTTTTTTACAAAGGTTTTCTTTCATCTAAATGCTATTTGATGATTTGCCAGTGAATGTAGTGCAATCTATGGTCTTTCTAAATGTACAAAAATGTGTGAAATTAAAACACCCAAGAGGAGAGTAATTGGATGTATCCATTTGGGGAGAAAAGGAAAGCGTGTGGAAAAGAAAATGAGCTTAAAAGCATAAGAGAGACTGTGTCTTTTAGGCTGTGTAAGAATAATTAGATGAGACTCCTCTGTGTGGACAGTTTTAAGAGAAAATGATTTGAAATGGTAAAGTGTGTGCCAAGCTAGGTATGAGAGCTGAACATACAGTTAACTTTGAAGAAGTTAAAAAAAAAAAAAACTTCTCTAAAATGCAACTACTAATTTCCTTAGGGAATGGGTCCTGCTGAATATAAAAACACCAAGTTTTAGCGTTTCCATGGAAAAAGGTGGTATGGCAGGATGAGTGAGGACTTAGGAGAGCCTTTTGAGATCATTTCAGTAAGGATGTGAGTAAGTGAGTGTATTTGCCAGAATTTCATCGTCTCAGTTGGTCCCTTGCAGTATCTATGATGCACCCCACCACATCCCCTTCCTCTACCTGACTCCAGCACACTCCTATGTATCCCCGCCAGCCAGTCTTCTACATCAAACACACTGGACATCCATTTGTGTTGCTTTCTCACTGTCTGTGCACACTCAGCAACGGGGAGAAGGTTTTTCACTCCCTACAGCAATCCTCAACTACTGAGCATAGGAACTGGTGGGAAAAGGAATGCCCTAGTCTCCCTGTGCTCTAGGGTAAGGGTCGACAAATTTTGGCCCATGGGCCAAATCCAGCCCACCTGTGTTTTGTAAATAAAGTTTTATTGGAACACAGTCATGCCCATTCATTTACATATTGTCAATGGCTACTGTCATGCTGCGGTGGCAGAGTTGAGTAGTTACCAGAGGTTGCATGACTTTCAAAGAGAAAAATATTAATATCAGACCCTTTACAAAAAATGTTTGCCAGCCTCTGCTCGTGGGTCAGTTTTGAGGCACACTCTGCCTGGTTCCTCAGTGTGTTTCCAATAAGATGGAAACCCAGTTGTGCAGAGTGGTAGGCAGCACATTATGCACACTTGACGGGCTCTTTGACCTTCCTTCTCTCCCTTTCCCTATTCCCTCCCTTTTGTTTCCTATGGTCACTTTCCAAATAAACTACCTGTACCTAGGACCTAGTCTGTTTGTAAATAAAACTAAGATAGAACTCAGTCCTCCTTGGTAGTCCTTTTTCATCTTACACTTATGAGACTTTGCTCTGTGAAGGAAAAGCCGGGCTGGGCTAACAAGATAACTCACAAATCTAAGTATTGGAATACTGATCTGAGTTCTGCTGGACTAACTTGTAAATCTAAGTTAATTAGTGTTGGTTTGCTGTTCATGTTTTTTGCTAGCCAGCTGGATTTTCAAAGATATATATCTGGCTTTGGAATGTTGGTTTGCTGCCTCCCTGCCTCCACTTTTGTGATAACGATGCTGCTAAAGCTGTTCCATGCCTATTGGCCGAATACCCCAAGCTTGTACTTTACCCTATAAAACCTCATGCGCACGTCTTGGAGGTGCTCAGAGCTTCGGAGCAGAAGCCCCTCTGAGCCCACCGGCGTAATACATCTGAGTACTCCCGCCCTCCGAGTGGTGCTTGTTTCTTGGCTGGCCTGTCGTTTCCGTAACAGCTCCATTATGTTACTTTGTGACTCTTCATACCTACCGTGCGTAAGGCTGAAACACAACACGTTACCTACCACTGAAACAAATGTTGTATGAAATAATATTTATCTTCACTACCAGTAACATATGCTTGTGTTTTCTGTTCCATTTTACTCTCTTATATTTTATTTAAAAAATAGTCTGGTCAAGACCAGTTAAACTGACTTCAACACAGCACTAGAGGTCTATTTACAGTTTTTGAGCCCATAGGTCTGTGAGTGGCCACAGCCAAACTTACAGGGGCATCAGATCCACAAGGCTTTGATCCAGAAATGCAGATTAGGTATCTGGAGATGTGAGCAGGAACCCTTATCTATAAAGGCAGAAATGCACTGGCTTCATCCTGAGAAGAACAATGGGAATGAAATGAGGGGATAATGCAGTGAAGAAAGGGAAAACTGCCTTTAGGATGAAGGGGGAAGACAGAGAAAGAGGTAAAACCCAGTAAGAAGGTAAAGCTGCAAAGAACTACAGAACATCCCTTCATTTTCACATTGCAGAAAACTGTACCCATGTGTAAAAGCAACAAATAATGACATTTGAATGAATATAAGTCGTCAGTTGGAATCCTTCCTATATTTTTAAATGGATGTCCTCCATCAGTAACAATTTATGTCATCCTCATGTCTTTACTCATGATTTCAGATGACCTCTCCAGCTTAATACCATACTGTCTGGTTTATTCTATCTCTCTGATTACTCCTTCTCGGTCTCTTTTGCTCAATTCTCTTCTAGTATTTGCTCTTAACTTTTGATGTTTTCCAGGGATCATTTCTTAACTTTCCACTTTTTTTTTCCAGGCTACACATTTTGCTTAATCCATTTCACCCACTTTCATGGTTTAATGACCATTTCTGTGCTCTAAGACTACAACATAAATACCTCCAGCCTTAATCCCCTCACCCCCAGGTTTATTTTGCCAACTGCCTATTTAATATCTAGACCACAAATTTAATGCCTTCTAAACTGAGCTCATAATCTGTAATGCTGGCCAAGTCTCCTTCTCCCCTTCCCCCCTGTCTTGAATTCTGTCTTTTCTACCACTAGTGCAATCACTTAGACCAGGAGTCTGAGAGCCTTCCATTCAAATGGTCGTATGTCCTAAGTATTTTTAAAATCACTTTTCTCTATTACCCATGCCACTGTCCTAATTTTGAGTTTCATCACCTCTTCTTTGTATTATTGAAATAACCCATCTATTGATCTCCCTGACCTTAGTCTCTCCCTTTTCAGTTCTTTCTTCACAAAGCCACCAGGGTCATCTAAAATGTCCCACTCAGGGTTTGGATCAGGGAAACAGAAACCACATGAAGTTTTTAAGCGGCGATGGATCTAATACTGCTAAATGATGCTGATAAAAAATTGGAAATGTTGTAGGAATGTAGGTTGTCAATGGCTCTGAAATTTGCCAATAGGTCTACAGTGTTATAGTAAGCTTTCCAGGGGGTGAGGAAGCAGCTATTGTCACCCTGGTTAAGGACTTCAGAAACCACTGCTGAAGTTCACAGCTGTCCGTAGCACCAAAGTGGGTACTTCACACGCAGCAGAACACTGAGATCAACCTAATGTCTGCTGAGGCTCACACATTTGTCTGCTACTTTTGGAGGAGTGATGGTGGTGTTTGATTTCCTTCTACCTTCTGAGTCAGCTAGATTCAAAATTGGTGGACTTTAAACTGGAATACTGCTGACAAGAGATCCCTGAAATGTATTCCTAACTTTCCAACTCCTGAGATACAGGAGGGAGCACCGACAGAGTCGGAATGGCTCTGAGGACCACAGGTAATCTGGTACAGTCTCCCTCCATCACAGGTGGGATAAAGTCCAACCTGCTCAACCATGACAAACCACATCCTTCACGAGCCAGTACCTCCTTTCTTCTCCAATCACCTCCCTCCACCCCACTGTCTTCCTTGGTGCCAACCTTTCCTACCTTTGCATATGCTGTTTCCCAGGTCTGAAAGTCCTCCTATCCTCCCACAGTGGCCTTGGCAAAATTTGATTTATTCTTAAGACCCCAAAGCAAAGATTTCTTCTTCTTCAAAGTTACCTTGATCATTCCCAATAGAATTGACCGTCTCTTGTACCAGCACTGTACCTTATACTCACTTCTTCATTTAGTAGCTGCAGTATTCACTTATGTGCCTGCCTCCTCTATTACACTTTGAGTTTCTTAATTGTTTTTCTTAACCTTTATCTCCCTGCTGCCTGCCTAGTGTTTGGCTTATAATAGATGCTCAATTCACGTGGAATAAATGAGTAGATAAAAGCTTCTATAAGGCACAATGTCTTGAGGCCATCGCATCAGTGAAATTGCTTACAAGAAATATAAGGAACAAGGCCCCTTGTAATAAAGGTACCATTTGCTAAATTCTAATCCATGGAAAACAGGGTTATATAGGTAGGTTCCAGCTGTGTTCTGATTCACAGCCTGTATTCCTGGTCATATCTAAGTGATTATTCAGTATCTGCCTGTAAGTCTACATCCCAAATATTGTTTTAAATGGATTCTGAATTTGGAAATGGTGTTGGACCTTGGCTGGATACAATTCAGTTAGAAAATACATAAAATATATTATATATATATACATATATATATATATATATATAGTCATCTAGAAAGTCTGCTTGCTTTGTTAACTGTGAGCTTTTGAAGAAGGAAATGGTGAGGAGATTGGGGATAGGAAAAGGGAAAGCTGGCCATCTTTCTGAACAGAGAATGAGGAGGAGTGAATTGGTTTCCTAGGAGATAAAGCTCTTCTTTATTTAAAGTTTTTCCACAGAAGGATTTCTGTATTGGTGTCTTCTTCTTAGTCATAAGGAGTTCACCATCAGAGATGCAGCTCAGAACTGCTTTCAGTCAGCAGCTGCCGAAGGTGAGCCTAATCGTCTGGTCTTTGGTCCTTCTTTTCTCTGCTGGAGCCTAATAAAGGTAACTAATAACACTAGTTGCAATAGGCATTTTAGTTCTTTGGTCACCTGTCACTAGGACAGGAACCTTTAACAATAGGTCCACTAGGAGATCATCAGCGCCACATAATCTCTCAAATAGTTGGTCCGCACACTGCCTTTCTGAGCCACTTGCCCCCACAGGTTTTCTCAGACTCCGTGAAAGGAAGAGAGCACAATAATCTGTCAGTTCAAGGGCTTTAATAGCAGTAGCGCCTCCCTTCCAAGGCGTTCCTTGACTTCAGAAGAATTGAAAGTGGCACTTAATCAAAAAGAGAATGTGACTTTACCTCCCTGTGTACACGCAATCGGGCAGAGCCCGATCCCTCTGCACACAGCTTTTAGTTATCTGGTCAGTTGGAGGCAATTGGGACAGTCTGAGATAAACCATGCAGAAGCTCGAGGTTACCCCAACCCCTGTTTCAGAATTTTCCCACCTCCAGTGATGACGACTGTTCCCAGAGAAAGTCTACACTGACAGCACCCGAGTACTACCCTGCAGTAAACACGTCCCCAAGCATCCTTCCAGCTCACATCACCCTCCTTCTCCCTCAGATGGGACCCCACTGTTTATCTTTGTCCTATAAGTACCTGAGGTTTTGGAACCCATTCATTCAACCAGGGTAGATTTCTAACTCAAGTGGGGCTAGGTAATTCTTCCTCCCAGCGAGTTTAAATTGAGACCAAAATTTGCTGGTTTCTCTCTGAGCTGGCTCTGTGAACGGAGAAAATGTCAAGAGCTGTGCAGTAGTCATGCAGGAGGCTGAGAGAGAAGGGGAGGGAGAGAGAGAGAAAGGCTGAGTTGAGGTGGGAACA
Source organism: Camelus bactrianus (assembly GCF_048773025.1). Classification (NCBI taxonomy): domain Eukaryota; kingdom Metazoa; phylum Chordata; class Mammalia; order Artiodactyla; family Camelidae; genus Camelus; species Camelus bactrianus. Next base: position 8,837,418 of record NC_133572.1, on the reverse strand, counting down.
CTGAGTGCAGCGCATATGGATCCCTCAATGGCTGGTTTGTAGTTGTTGCTGGTATTTCATTGCAGAGTCTCACCGAAAACTGTGAAGACAGGGAGAGAAAGGATGTGGTTAGTACGAGCCTTGCCGAACTCCTCCTACTCTTTTGCTTTTTTGTACCTGGAATAACAAACCAGTACCTGACAGCTTCTACCTTAGAAAAAGCCCATCTTGAGCAGCATAATGTCTGGATCCCCGATGTAGAAAATATGGAGAGGAAGCCACACCATTTAGTTCCCCTCAAGCCCTGGCTCCCTTAACCCGGAGAGCATGTCGTGTGCCTGCAGGGCCCGCTCAGGGGCGACTGGAAGTATCTATCGCCCAACACTTGCCACGGAAATGAGTTTTTCCTGCAAATGTGGCAGGATTCCTGCTGTTTTCCCAGCCAGGAGGAGACACAAGCTTGCTTTCTGCAGGGCTCTGCAGCCTGTCCCCGCAGCCCTCCTCTCTGCTGACTTCCTTTAGTCTCCCACGAGGTCACGACTGCAGCAGGGTCACTTCTTTTTGTTCTTCAGTGTGTAAGCTGGGTCAGAGCTAGAGCCACCAGGAGCACTTTACCAGGGACAGCTCAGGGGCCGCCTGGGTCTGTGTGCCCTGGGGCTTCTCCCGGGAGTGGCTCGGGACCAGGATCCCATGGATCAGGGTGCAGGTCCTCTCCTCTAACTGCTGCGCTGTCTTACTTTTCTCCGTGCTCTTCCCCACTGCCCCTAGACTGCCATCTGCCCATCACCCAGCACTTCCTCTAGCTTCTCCAATGGCCACCTTTACCTGGTATTCAATTCGCTTCCTGGCCTTTTTCCTTTCTCCTCTTCCCTGTCTTTTCTTTGATGCATGGTGATCATGTAAAGCTACCCCTTCACGACCTGCCTCTCAGAGTTTCTGCCACTGGCCCTCCAGGGCAAGGTAAGAGTGAAAATTGCCCTATTCACCAGTATCTCAAGGGTGGGACAGAGAGAAGTTGGCAATATGGCCAGGAGCAGCAAACACCTCAAATGTGGGCTGCTGAGGTGGGGAATAAACACTGGGACAGAACATGTAGCAATAGCTTTGGAGCCAGGATACTGATCTTTTAATGATGCTGGGGATGGGCTGTGCATGAACATTTATAGAGAATTCAGGGAAACTGGGGATATTGCTGCAATTTGTTAATAGCAGAGAACAAACGGTATAAAAATTATTCTAATTTTAGTAATTTATGAGAGTGACTTACCCGTTATAACTAATTACTGCATGCACCACAGCTATTATGCACATCATTAATAGGTGTCAGATGAATGTTATTGTAAGTTTTATTTGATCACAGTGCTAAATCCATAGATGCGTGCTCAGTCTTCTTGTCTGACATTGGCTTCTGCTCACAACCTTCAGCAATTAGGAGAAGCACCACTGGAGCTCAGTCTGCTCTTCACAAGAGCACATGAACATGGCAACACCATTATTTATTTATTGAGCAATGTTTTTATATTTGAAAATGATAGGATTCAGCTACTGTATGTCTTTTTGGGTTTCATTGAAAAGATCAGGCTTGACCTCCATTCCATTCTCCTAGGGCTGTGCTGTTCACTATCCACATGTGGCTACTTAAATGAATTACGTTAATTCCTCAGGAATGCTGCTTACATTTCAAGGGGTCAGTAGCCACGTGTGGCTAGTGTCTATCAATTACACAGTGCACATAGAGAACACTTCCATCACTGCAGAAAGTTCTGTTGGACAGCGCTGCCAGAATCTTGGTGGCGGTGAAAGTTAGGTCTATCTGTTGTGGGATGACCAGGTCAACTGGCTCTGAATTTTCTGCATTCAGGTGGGACCCGGGAGCTCAGGGCCCCAGCTGTGGGGGAGATGACAGTGAGTTCCCGTAAGGAAGCTGCACTAGCAGGTCAGGGAGCTCAGGCAGGGTGACGGCGTCTCTGCTCCTGCGAAGGGGTTGCTGCTCTTTACTGTTGCCTTGTTCGGTGGGATACAGAGAAGTCACGTCCAAATCAGCTCAGTTTATTGGTCTTACAGTAGCTGGAGTATTATTCAACAAAAACTTGCAGAATGAGTGAACGACACAGCAGGCAGCAGATTTTTATAATGTCAGCAACTTTCTTGCATACGGAGCTTTACAGTTTATATACCTCTTTAATGTGTTCTTTCATTTGATCCTCATAACCATGTAAAGTGAGGAAGAAACCTGTGATCTTTCTCTTGTTGATGAGAAAGTCAGGGCTCAGAGGGTTTAAGATGTTTTCTCAGGATCACCCAGCAAGTAAGTCACAGAATTGTGACTCAAATTCAGGGCTTAGAGTCCCAAATGACATGTTCTATGGCAATGCATGTCCTTTGAGGTGCCTTTGCAGTTAGAGTATTTCCAGCAGCAGACTGCTAATGTGGTAGGATTCAAGGGTCCCTTGAACTTAGGGTTTCCCAGGGATCAGTTGATTCAACTTTGATAGGCTTTTTTTTAAGTTGTTGGTGTGTTGCATGGTTTTTCTTTTTCACATTTGCCTGAATTTATGCTTTCAGGCTTTCACAGGCAGACTGCCCGGCATTCTGAAGCAGTGCCTTTCACACTGTGTCCCACTGATGCCAACAGATCCACGGTGGGGCTGCAGAGGCTGCCGTGGGGGCAGGGCCCAGTGGGGCAGCCTTGTGTTGGGGCTCTGGGCTGTTCAGGGTTGATATGCTTTCAACTATTTTTATATATTTGACATTCCACAAAAAAATTTCACTTGAAAAAAGGTTCTTTTGCTAACCATTAGAAAAAGCATCACTGTTCTAAGGCATTTTTGTGGCAGCTTGCTTCCTGTGACAAGAAAGTGGGCCAAGCTGAACTCTCTGCCCAGGCATCATCCAGAATGGGATTCATCTGTAGACCAACACTTTCTTTCTAGTTAGAAACAACCCCTGGAAGTTCAGAGTCTCCTACATCCTGTGGAGCCGGCCCTAAGGCAGGGTAGGGGACGGAGGGCCGCTGTGCTGGAACCAGAGGGCCCCTGGTTGTTTGGCAGGGCTGCCCTACTGTCTTATTCTGCCACTGGCTCTCGTTCTCTGCTCAGTCAAGATTCCCCTTCACTGCCTGAGCCCACAGCATCTGCCGAATCCTCCCTCTGTGACTTGACACTTGGTCCTAAGGGCTTGTTGGTCTTCGCCAGAGGCAGCTGCCAGACTGCTTCAACTCAAAGACCTCAATTCTGGCCTCATCTGGACAGCTGGATTCTGTCCTTGTTCACCTATCTGCAAAGCAAGGAACTTTCAAGAAGGTCAGAGAATTCCCCGACATCAGCTTTTAGTTTCTTTGTGTCTCCTTTGAATGTGAACACACTAAAATTGATTGAATAAGCCTGGATTTTTACATTATAATTCTGCCCCTGCCTAACGTTTGCTGTGTAATTAATCTTAAAGCTCTTAATTTTTCATTGATAGATTTGAATAAGCATGATGCTGTTGTCAGCACAAAAAGGAGAAACCAGCTGTGTCACACGGGAACTGGAAAATAAGGTTAACTTCTGACAGTAAACCTCAAAAAATCCACACAGAGTGGATGAGATCAGCCATCCTTAAAATTTACACACCTGGGGGAATAATCAAGAAATTGGTGGCTAGAGGGCAACACTGTGGTATATATATGGTCTCAGGAAGATGAAATGGTGTCACAGGTTTTGAAAGTGTAACCCAAACCATTGCAGGAAACAGATGAGCAACTGAACCATGTTCTGCAGTAATATCAAGACCGGACCTGACCACGTAGTGGGCATAATATATCCTGTATGTTGTAATTGTGTGGTGTTGGGATGAGGTCAAAAGTCTACAGAGGGATTTTAAGTCCCCAACACTGTTCGGAGAACCTAGGATCTGGACACTGGGCATGCACATGGGAACATTTTGGTCATTGGAAGCGGTGCAATCTTTGGTGGGGTAGTAAAGGTTAGTCTGGCTTTCCTAGAGCCTGGGTGAATGTGCTTAACTGTTAGGCTACACAAACGGGATCCGTTGCAAGATACATGGGAGAACTAGTAGGTGGTGTATGATCGGGACCCCAGAGTGACTCTTGGTGGCTGAAGGGCTTTCACACCACTGGCTTCCACGTGCCTGACTGAGCACTTCAGGCTTTACCTCTTTTTCTACCTTCACTTGTTCTGTACTGCCAAATCAACCAACCTCCATTTTTTTCCATATTGCTTCTACTAAAATATCATTTCTTGTGTTTTAAGGCTTTTACTTACTCTTTCTTTCTCTCCATGTTTCATATTCAAAATCTCAAGGAGAAATTAACTTACCATCCAATCAATACGAGGCCAACTCTTAAATCTGTAGATGGTGGCCCTTCTAGATGGTGTTCCATCAGGTGGAACAAAAGATGGAATTCTATTGACAGGGAAAATTTCAAAAGGCAAGACCCTGGGGGCTTCTTTGAAGGGTAGTAAAATTACAGGCGCCTAGTAGAATCTGACCAGTTCAGTGAATTATTCCCCACAACTCTCTTATTACCTTTGTTCAGATTCACACTCATCAAGTAGCTCAAGGCTTATTCTTTTAATCTACCAAATTGCTCTGACACTAAGGTTTTCTGGTTAGTGGGCATAAATATTTTAATCACTGGAAAGAACTGTCCCAAATTTAAATTAATAAGTTGACATTAAGGTTTCTGTTAATTTTGTTTGCCCAGATGTTTGGTCAAAAGTTATTCTGCATGTTTTTGTGGAAGTGTTTTTGGATGAGATTTACATTTAAATTGGTGGATTCTGAGTGAAGCAGATTGCCCTCGTAATGTGGGTGGGCCCCATCTAATCAGCTGAAGGCCTGAATAGTACAAAAGACTGACCTTTCCTCAAACAAGGAGTTCTACCAGCAGACAGCCTTAGGACTTGAACTACAACGTTGGCTCTTCCCGAGTCTCCAGCCTGACAGTTCACCCTTTAGTTTGCCTCCATAATCATGTAAGCACGTCCTTAAAATAAATCTCTCTCTATTTATATACACATCCTATTGGATTTGTTTCTCTGGAGAACCTTGACAGTTTAGTTCAAGTGTCTTTTGAGTTTGTTTAACAGGGGTCAGTTCTCCTGAGTTCATTCTATTCTCAGGGCTCTAAAATCTCACATTTCTCAAGAAGTTGTCATCTTCAGTTAAAAGCTTCAGCTTTTTACTCTCTAACTACATTGATCTCTTTCTGAGACATTCAATGACTTTAATGCTTATTAAAACTTAAGATTCTTATATTTAAGTTTCCATAGTACTGTAGGGTGAGATTCACACAAATCTCCAAATAAGTTTTTTTTTTGTATATATATTGTTGAAGTATAGTCAGTTTACAATGTTGTGTCAGTTTCTGGTGTACAGCATAATACTTCAGTCATACATGAACTTACATATATTTGTTTTCATATTCTTTTTAAAAGACAAATAGACACTGTGGCTCATGGTGTTAGTCATGATTGAACCCAGAGGGTTTCATGTTGGATATGGTGGACAGCAGACAGATGTCTCCAAAATTTTGGTTATTCTGTTCCTTTCCTATAGTTGCTTTAACAGATTACTGCAGACTGAGTGGCTTAGAACGACACAAATGTTTTATCTTACAGTGATGAAGGTCAGAAGTTTGAAATGGGTCTCATGGGTCTAAAATCAAGTGTCAACAGGGCTCCATTCCTTCTAGATGTTCAAGGGGAGAATTCCTTTTCTTGCCCTCTGCACCTTCTAGAGGCTGCCCACTTTCCTTGGCTCATGGTCTCCTTCCAGTTAGCAATCATATTGCTCTGACCTCTGCTTCCACTGTCACATCTCCTCCTCTGACTTCCTCTCCTGCCTCCTTTCACTTATGAGAACCTTTGTGATTACATTGGCCCACCCAGATAATCCAAAATAATCTCTCCATCCTTAACTTAGTCACATTTGCAAAGTCCCTTTTGTCATAGAAGATTAATATATTTACAGGTTCTGGAGATTAAGATGTAGACTTTTGGGCGGGGGTATTATTCTGCTTCCCACAGTTATATTATCTTCTGGTTACATACTTTTAATGAGCATTTAGGGGTTATCATGTGACCGAACTCTCAAAATTGAAAATTTGAAAAATTGAAATCATTTAGAGTCACATTTAAAAATCAACACATAATTTATGATAAAGTTAGAGAAAATCATCTGAAGAAGATGAAATTACTTGCAGGCACACGTGACTTCACTGTAACCTCTGCAATGTCTTAATATCACTGATAGAATTAAATTAAAGAAAAAGAAAACTAACATAGGTACATATCGGCAATGCCCACCCAAACACTAAAAGGGAAAAGGGAGACTTGGATACCAGTCTTTGATTATTTCAGTTCTCATAGTAAGTGTGTCCCTGAGGGTGAATGATCCAGGGCTTTAGTCCTCATTTCCCAAGTATGCTGGGCCTGCTGACAAGTTCGTTCGTATGGTAAGATTGTATGTCAGGCTAAGGAATTCGGTCAGTGAATCCTAAACTGTATCTATAGAATAATATTGTTTCATGAGATAAATGTTCTATAAAAACAGGGGCCAAATTTATTCTAGAAAAGCTTCCTGTCTGAGCCCTTGCAACGTCACAGTGTATACCTGCAGACTGAAGGAAATGTACAGTTAGGAAAGCTGTTTTCCTTGGTTTAATCCAGTGTTTCTCAGCTTCACTTGATTACTGAACCTTTTGTTGGTGTTGAAAGATCTATTAAAATGTCTCACACCACATGGCACATCTTGGGAAAGAATGCATTAAAGACTTGATTTATCCACCTCCCGTTGTTTTGAGTCCATGCTTATGAAACTACCTTTTGATTTCCATGTGGCTAGACCACAAGAAAAAAAATGTTTTGATCAGGCCGACATAATATTTCTCGTGCATGTGGTGCCATATTTCTCACTGTAAATTAACACATCTGCCTTTTGATGTTTACTTTTGTCTCATGTGCCTTTTAGTTACTTAGCGTGAGTTGATTGCTTTGTCACTCAAACTTCCTTTTACTTTCAAATGCTTCTCCACTCGCCAGTATCTATGAAAGGAAGGGTAGCTAGAACTTTATCTACTGCTAGAGTGATGGATGGAAATTTGTAATGAGTCCTGGACTCCAAATACTCGTCCTGGTGGCCTGACATCATGGGAATTGCCTGGACTACTTTGGGAGATGAGTCAATCTTGCAGCTAAACATCAGAATGAAGACCTATGATTATCACATATTTCTGTCCTTAGGCAATCACTTCAGGTTTTTTTCTTCCTATCAACCAACTGATGGATATTATCAAACAATTATACTTGGTTACTATAAAGTGTGTTCATCCTACTAATCATAAAAATGTTCTCCAAAGCTTAGAGAGAATATGGGGTTAAGGAGGGCCAAAGGCAGGTCAAAAATAGCATGTATTTTTATTTTAAAAATCAACCTATAATACAAAGATCTTTTCTAAGAGCCAGTTAATGTTAGAACCATGAGTTTGCCTCTTATTGAACTCAGCTGTAGTTAGACTCTAATATGTATTGTTTTGTACTAAAATCCTCAACAATTCAGAAGAAAAAGAAAGCTTTGAGAAAGTTCAGGTAAGCGTAATCAAGTATCAGATTATGAAAGTCATGAAGGAAGATGAAAAGATACAGAATCATTTGGACATTTTAGAAAATAGTCACATAATTATCATAGAAATATATTAGAAACTTCTGTAACTCCTTCAAAGTTAATACATTTGAACAAAATAAAGGTAAATAAAACCTGTAATAGCCTTGTAGGTTTTATTCTTGTCATCTTTCCTCCTTTGAGTCCTCAATTTATTCAACCATAGAGTCTCCCCTGCGAATGTACTGTGACTCCCCAAAACTCTGCATCTCCCAGTGGTTCTTAATTACTACTGTCGGCTGAAAAAAATGCACAACCTAGAAATTAAGAATTGTGTTTTATTCGGCGGACAAAACTTAGGACTTAAACCCAGGAGGCAGCCTCTCAGATAGCTCTGAGGAACTGCTTCAAAGAGGTAAGGGAGGAGCCAAGATAAATAGGAGTTTAGCAACAAAAACCAGGTAGTCAGAACATCGAAAGGCTACTATTAAAGAAAATCAGACATCTCAAGTTAATGAATTTAGCTTGCTTCTCTATGTATGGGAAAATGCGAGAGTCTAGGCTCACTGAAATCATTCCTTTGAAAAGGAATATATATATGTATATGTATGACTGAAATCGTTCCTTTGAGATGCAGCCTAACTATCTACCTATCTATGGTCAGTATCCTGCTTTTCTCCATCCTGAATTCCCTCAGGGTGCACAGGGGCTGGTGGCTGCAGTGGCTACTGGCTAGATGGTCAGCGCATCCTTTGTTTACTGATATGGCGGGCAACAATTCTCATTCATACCACCTCATGGGGTAACAGCACAGATTTATTGTCCATGTGCTTCTTAGGACCTGACATTTAAAAATTTCCCTTCACACTAGTCTATCCTGACCTAGCAAGGCAGAGATCTTTTCAGCCTCTGGATCAGAGGTTATGGATGAGATATCTGTGGCTTCCTGAAGTCTTCCTACTAATCTGTTGCCTGCAGTGTGGCATGTTCAGATGACATTAGAATTCATGTATACAATTGTTGGGAAAACTATATAAAAATATACAAGCGACTGATAGTCGGTAGCTAGAATTATCCTGTTGACTTCTGTATTTTTAAGACTATGCTTTGGGTCCAAGCCGCAGCTGCCATGTTCAAGTGTGGTGAAACAGGCACACGTGGCGCCGACTATGCTCATGTGACGTTTGAACCTGTTAGCTGGTGTGAACTATTGTTGTTTAGCTCTTCACCTGGCGGCTTTCTTTATGTCCCTCATAGTTGCGGCCAGGGCTGTTTTGTGTCTTGCTGCTGTTTCCCAGCAGTCCAGAGCTCTCTGCATTGCCTGATGCTGGGCTTCGCTCTGCGCTTATAGTATTTATCCTGCTCTCCTTGCCTGTGGTTTTTCTGACATGGGCTTTTGTGCGCAGTAGCTCCCTGAGTGTCCTGCTGTCCTCCATTCTCTGCACACACACGTTCCAGGGGCGCATCAATATTTTCAGCACCAACTGACAATACTTTTTATGATGCTGCTGAGAGATCTTATTTTTAAGTTAACATTCTTAGATCTGGGAGGTGATACTGTTCCCTGACTCATAGACGTCTATTATAACCCATATAACATTATATTATAAACGTCTATTTAGGGGAAAGTTCTATCATTTAGGTGAAGGATTCCAGGATGCCTTGTGCTGCTCTTGTTAGGTTGTAGTTGTTCTGTTGTAGACGTGGCTGAACAGAACTGAACCGGTGAGGCTGCTCAAGAGGCTGTGTAAGGTGTGTGCCAAGAATGCAGAGCTTTCAGCGAAACGAGTTTAGAACTCACTCTTGCTTACGGACCCTCAGTCTGTAATGCAGAGAAAGAGAGTAATGCTGGGGTTAGCTCTACACTTGGTCTACGAGGCTTATAAAAGACACAATGGCATCTTTCATGTACTTCTCTACTTCTTGGTCGATACCTTTCAGAAGTAAATGACTCTTTTAGGCTTACTAGACCTTTGCTCTTTCTTGACCCTGTAAAGAATGTCATGATAAATCCATGCCAATTGCTTTGTTACCTCTCCATGGCATTTGATGATGCCTGTAACCCAGACGTTACTCTTCGCCTGGATCCATTAAAAACGTGTACAAAGCAGAGCATGGCACTACTTTGTTTTATTGGTGATGTGGAAAAGATTAGATAGGACACTGTCTATTATTAGGTAACTGCACATGTCAACATTACTGCATAAAAACAATGCCAACAATTTTGGTTGCTTATAATAATAAATATTTATTTTCTTATTCATGTGTCTGTGGGTCAGTAGATTTTCAGCTGGAGTGTGGCTGAACTTGGCTGAGCTCAGCTGGGCTTGGCTTCAGGCTCAAGGTTGGATGTAGAGCTACTTCATGTTTATTTTAGGACCAGTGATTATCCAGGGCATGCTCTTCTGATGATGGATCCAAGACTTGCAAACCAAGTCAAATCATGAGAGTACATTTGTAGCCCCTGCTGTTACGTCACTGGATAAAGTAAGTCACATGGCCAAGCCCAACATCGATGGGGCAAAGAAATATACTCTTGCTGCTCTAGTGACAGGCCCACAAAGCCACATGGTACACATATTTCCAGCTATTGTTGTGTGAAGAGGTCAATGGGACTTCTCTACAAAACAAAACCAATTGTAAAAAAAAATCAAATATAAAACTGGGTAAAATTTTCAGTAACAACCATTTCAGGGCTATGGGAATTGAACAAAGGTAGATAATAATAGAGAAGTATTTATCCCTGAAAAAAAACTGCAAGAACTTTGGGTAGGAGCTGTGGGAATATGCAGCTCTTCTGCTCAGAGTTGCTTGCCCAGCCCGTGTTGGTTGGTGAAGTCTGCAGTTTTACCAGAGTAGCACTGGTGGTGAACATCAGCAGTTTTGCTCCCTGAGTGGGCAGACTCAGCTTAAGGCTGGAGACAAAAACCCATGGCCTCATCATCTGAAAGTGGCAAACTCATTAGGAAACAAATGAGAAAAACCTACAGCTTTACTGGCCTGAGGCTCTGATTCTATCTGGAGCTAGTGGTGGACTAGCTAGTAACTTAACAGGGAGATCAGTAAGCTTTCCACACATTCCTGGCTGCCTGGGACTCAGCCGTGCATCTGCCAGAGGAAACCGAAAAGAATCTAGTGAGAAGTAAAAGCCAAGGCAGACCTGAGAACCAGCTGAGCTTTGAATGCATTTCCCGATCTGTATACAGATTGACTGGCCGAGGGTGGAAGTACTTTTGGACTTGTGGTGTTTAACCAAACCTCTGCGTAAATCATTACCTGACCACTAATATATTAGTGACACAGGTAATTAGTGCCTAATGATAAGGTCTAAGGTAATAATAATAATAATGATGAAGCAAGCTGAAAAATAATTTTAAAAATACAATTTTAAAATCTACAAAATCAATAAACAAAAATTAATTTTTTTTATACTAGCAATCAACTATCTGAAAATAAAAGAATTCCATTCACAACATATTAAAAAGAAAAAAACCTCTTAGGAATAGATAAAACAAAAGGAGTAAAGGAGCTATATACTAAGATAGTACAAAACATTACAGTTACAGAAGATCTAAATTCAAGGAGAGATATATCGTGCTCATGGATTATAAGGCTTAATGTTATTACGATAGCAATTCTCCCCCCAAATGACCTACAGATTTAACACAATCCCTGTCAAAATTTCAGCAAACTTTTTTTCTTTCAGAATTTCACAAACTGATCCTAAAGTTTATATGGAAATGCAAACAACTTAAATTAGCAAAACATTTTGAAAAATAAAGTTGGAGATTTACGCTGGCTGATTTTGAACTTAGTATAAAGCTACAATGTGGTATAAGGATAAACATATAGATCAATGGTACAGAGTAGAGTCTAGATGTAATATCTAACATTTATGGTTAATTGATTTTCAAAAAAGATGCAAATACAATTCAATCAGGGAAAGAATACTGTTTTACAAATTTTGTAGAGATAATTGGATATCTATATGCAAAAAAATTACATTTAACTAAGAGCCTTATTTTGCAATGTACGCACACACACAAAATCAATTCAAAATGGATCAAAAGCCTAAATGTAAGAGTAAGAACTATACTGTTTCTAGAAGAAAACATAAGAGAAAATCTTGGTGATCTTAGGTTAGGCAAAGATTTTTTAATTATTTAACCCTGACATAAAAGCAATCTATACATGACAAAATAGATCAATTGAATTTAATCAAAAGTAAAATATATTACTCTTCAAAAGACACCATCAAGAAAATGGAAAGATGTCACAGGCTAGGAGAAAATATTTGTAAATCACATATCTGATAAAAGATAAATTCAGAATATATAACTCTTACAACTCTATAATAAAAAGACAAGCCCTGGTACTTCCATTAAAAAATTAATAAACCTAATTACCTCCTGCCCCCCACCAAAAAAAGAAAAAATAAATTAAAATTAAATTGTACTTAAAAAAAAGACAAGCAACTTAGTTAAAAAATGGGCAGATTTAAATAGGTGTTTTGCCAAAGACATGCAAATGGCTAATAAGCACATGAAAAGATGAAAATATTTGAGGAAGGTAAATTAAAACTACAATGGAGTATCACTACAGATCCACTAGATTGTTATTATCAAAGTCTGACGGTATTGAGTGTTGGCAAGAAGATGGGCAAATTGAAATCCTTATACAATGCTCTTGAGAATATAAAATGTTACATCCAGTTTGGGAAAAGTTTGGCAGTTTCTTGACAAGTTATACTTACCATACTGTCCAGGATTCCCACTCCTTTGTATCTGCTGAAGACAAATGAAGACACACAGATACTTAATTGTGAACTTCACAGCAGCATTATTTTTAATGGCCAAAATTTGGAAACAATCTAAATGCTAATCAACTAGGAAATGGATAAGCAATATGTAGTATATCCATACAATGGAATACCACTTAGCGAAAAAGAAAAATGAAATCTGATACAGGAAACAACATGAACGAGTCTCAAAACCACTATAGTAAGTAAAAGAAACCTGACACAAAAGACTATGTATTGCATGATTCATTTATATAAAATTTCTAAAAAGGGGAAAACTATAAAGGTGACTGCCTGGGGCTGGGAGATGGGATTGATTGCATACAGCATGAGGAAACTTTTTGGGGTGAGAGAAATGTTCTAAGACTGCACTGTGGTGACTGTCCCATTACTGTGTACATTTACCAAAAATCATTGAACTGTGTACTTACAATGGGTGAATTTTATGGTATGTAAATTATACTTCAGTAAACCTGTTAAAAGTCACGTGGCAAAAAAGTATATAATATATAATTATATAATAAGAAGGACATGAAAAAATGGAATAATTCGATCTGTCACAGTACATACATGTACTTTTTTCAAATAAGTAAAATATGCTGGTGAATTTCTTGGGGCAGTCAAAGTTGAATTGCTAACTTCTACAGCCTATACCTAATGTTGGTTTCAACCAGTCTCTACCATCCACATCTTTGTGGTTTATCCCTGCATCTCTGGCAGTTAGCACAGGGCGTATAGTAGGTGCTTAATAAATTTGTTTTCAATGATGTGAAGTAAAGATATCTTGAAAAATCTAATTTTTGGTATCCACTATGCAGTAAAAATCACACTCCATTTTTCCAGTAATATCTAAAGTTGCATCTTAATTTTAGAATATTCTCAAATTTTTCTTTTTAGTTTTGATGCTTAAGTATTCTTGCCAAGGGGAATATATCTGTAGCTCAAGTTATCCCAGCTATGGAACTCTTAACTGTTGAGACTCTCAGGAAGTTCTGCAGCTTCTCTGCAGCCTAGGGGGTGTTTCACGCGTGCTCAAGTGCAGCGTGCCCTCCTGATACTCTCACTGCTCTTCTGGACAGCATAGTTGCCTTGCTTGTTGTAGTCTCACTCTTGCAGATATGGCAGGTGGTGCTTCTTCTCAACTGGCCCTCCACCCTCACTGTGAGCAAGCCCCACAGATCTATATAGGCAAACAACTGGGCCTGGCGGAGTGTTAGACGGGCGTGCTGTGTCCGTCTGAGCAGCTGCCCGGTGGGTGTGGGCTATGTCAGTTGTGCCCTGGAGGCTGCACCAAGCTCTCAGCACGTCAGAGCTTTGGGTGCCCTACTGTGGAACTGGAGAAGATGCCTCGTGGTAGGTGTGCCCAAAGACAGGGCTGCCTGGGCCCCAGAGTATTAGAGAGTTAAAAGGGATTTTTAGTTTTACTCATAGCCTTCTTTCTCCTTAGGATTCAGACCTGCACCAGAGGAGCCGTGTTGGGAACACACGTGCTTGGTCTGTTTCGTGCTGTTCTCAGAATCCCCGTTCTCCTGACTTGAGGAGTCAGTCTTGTCATGCTTGTATTCTTCTTTGCCACTGAGTTCTTTAAGACCTTCTGAAAAGGCTACCCCTTCAGTTTGATAAACACATTCAGATATGCCTGGAAATGCAACCATGAATGATGGCTCAGTGGTGAACTTTACTACATTTGGAAACTTACCATTATCATTAAGAAGTCCTTAGTAGAGCACCTTGGACAATGGACATTTTTTAAAGAAACTTTTGGACCTACTGTTTTTTAAAAATCCTGTTAAAATTGTCTTTATTTAAATAATAGAAGTATAAAATATAAAATTATTTACAACATAGTATTTACAAGTTTGATAGTAGAAGAGTTTCTTCTCTTTTTCTGGATTATGGCTGTTTGAGCAAGATGAGGAATAGAACATGAATGATAAATGTTATGGTGAGGGGTATATTTTGCACAGTCACTGTGACTCTAAGCGTGATCTTCTTCAGAAATTGGCCTTTGGCAGATGTTGAACCTCTCCTATATCACAGGGTGTTAATTGCTTCCTCATATCTATTATCTGTTCATTCCTTTGTAACCAAATCCTTGCAATAAGCCTAGCTGAAAATATTATTTCCCAGTCTCCCTTGCAGATTGGTGTGAACAATGAAATATAAGGGGAGAAGACCTTTAGGAAGTCTCCTTAAAAGTAAGAGGACGAGCATCCTTTCTTCTTTCTTCATAGGGATGTGATAGCTGGAATTAGAAGCAATATGTTAGGAGGGTTGAAAAGAAAGAAACAATGAGCCTGCTCTGCTAAAGACTGAGGAGTCACCCCAGTGGATCTGGTCTGCCTGCATATACTTTCTTTTAGATTTAAGGGAGAAACAAAGTTCTATCTTGTTTAAAATACTTTTTTTTTTCTGGAATACACAGCCAAGGGTTATTCCTAAAGAATACATCTGCTAAACACAAGAGAAAGATGAGCAAAATAAAAAATAAATAGATTGTTATCTATTGATTCTGGAATGGTTCCCATTATGAAACAACATCTCAAAAGGCAGCTGTTACAGCATCCAGTTTATCTGAAGCATTTCAAATATTAGTTAAAAATAAATGTTTATGTTTATGAATCAGAGTCATAAATGGCTCTGAAATGAACCTGGGCTAAATACCAAACTTCTGAGATTGAAACTAAGGAGAATTCTGTTCCCCATGCTGTGCCTCCCGGAGACTTTTTAAGAGCAATGCTAAATAACCCCCCACTTCCGATCCATAAAAAGAATCTTATATTGCCATATGTCAATTGTCTTACTTTTCTGCCTCTAAGGGAAGGCTATTTATTTGTTAAAAAGTAATGCATCTATAAAATTAGAAATTTAGATAGTAATGGGATACAAGGTATCCTTAAACTACTAAAACTTCCGTTTATTCTGCTCCATAGATCTTGACTAAGAAATTTTTTTCAGTTTTATTGAGGTATACATGACAAATAAAATTGTTAAATATTTAAAGTGCACAACATGGTGATTTGCTATACATATGCATTGTGAAGAGATTCTCCCCGTGGAGTGCATTAATGCATTTGCCTCACATATTTAGGTTTTAAAATGTTTATTTTTATTTATTTATTTTTCTTCATTGAGATATAGTTGATCTACAACATATTAGCTTCAGGTATGCAACATAGTGATTCAAATTTTTATAACTTATACTTCATTTAAAGTTATTATAAAATATTGGCTCTACTCCCTGTGCTGTACAATACATCCTTGGAGCTTACTTATTTTATACATACTGGTTTGTATCTCTTAAACCCCTCCTCCTATCTTGCCTTTTCCCCCATCCTCCTCCCCACTGATAACCACTAGTTTGTCCTCTATATCTGAGTCTATTTCTGTTTTGTTATAGTCATTCATTTGTTTGTGTTTTAGATTTTACATATAAGTGATAACATACAGCATTTGTCTTTCTCTGTCTGATTTATTTTACCCTCCAAGAGCATATTACCCTCCAAGTCCATCCATGTTGTTGCAAAAGGCAAAATTCCATTCTTTTTTATGGCTGAGTAGTATTCCTGTGTGTGTGTACACACCACATTTTCTTTATGGACACTTAGGCGGCTTCTGTATCTTGGTTATTGTAAATAATACTACTGTAAACATTGGGGTGCATGTATCTTTTCAAATTAGTGTTTTTATTTTTTTCTGGATATATGCCCAGGAGTGGAATTGCTAGATCGTATGGTAGTTCTATTTTTAGTCTTTTGAGGAACCTCCACACTGTTTTCCACAGTGGTACACCAGTTTACATTCCCAGCAGTGTACAAGGGTTCCTTTTGGAAAAGCAGAACTTATAAGAAGTGAGCTTGAGTATTCAGCTGAGGACATTTCCAAGCAAAGTGTTTCAGGTACTGCCTGGCTTTATGGGTTTTTGTTTTTGTTTTTGTTTTTTATTTTTGGTTTATTTATTTTTTTCTGCTTATAGTAAAATGCATGAAGAAAAAAATTAAATTGAGGGAGAAACTGTTGTTTCCCATTGAATGGTCTGGCACCCTTGTGAAAAATCAGACTATAGCCATGAGTTTCTTTATGGGCTCTCATTTCTATTTTATTGGTCTATATGTTTATCTTTGTTGACTTTGTGAATACATTTTGAAATTGGGAGTTCTCCTTTATTCTTCTTTTTCAAGATTGCTTTTGCCATTCTAAGGGCTGTGCAATTGCATAACAATTTTAGAATCAGCTTGTCAATTTGTGCCAAGTCAGCTAGGATTTTGATAGAGATTGCACTGAATCTGTAGTTCAGTTCTTAGGAATATTTCCATTTAACAATGTTAAATCTTTCAATCCATAAACATGGGATGTTATTCCACTTATTTAGATCTTTAGTTTTTCTCCACAATGTTTTGTAGTTGTTAGGGTCTAAGTTTTGCACTGCTTTTGTCACATTTATCCTTAAGTATTTTATTTTATTTTTTGATGCTGTTGTGAATGGAATTTTTTCTTAGTTTCATTTTCAGATTGATCATTGTAAGTTAATAGGAATAGAATTCATTTTTATATATTGAACGTGTATCTTGCTGAACTCATTTATTAGTTCTAACAGTCTTTTTTAGTAGACTCCTTAGTATTTTTCTACATATAAGATCATGTCATTTGTGAACAGAGATAGTTTTATTTCTTCCTTTCCAATTGGGATACTGTTTATTTCCTTTTCTTGCCTAATTGCCACAGCCAGAAGCTCAAGTAACGTGTTGACTAGAAGTGTTGAGAGCTGACATCCTGTCTTATTCCTGATCTTAAGGGGAAGCATCTTGTCTCTCACAATTAAGTATCATGTTGCTGTGGTTTTAGTTTTGCTCTTAAGGCCTTTTAACTGATGGGATGACCACCTTCTCCCTGACCAGATAATTGAAGATACTCTCCTTTACTTAAAGCCGACTGATCATAGACGTTAACTACATCTACAAAATACCTAGATTAGTGTTTAACTGAACAAATGGGTACCATACCAAGACAAATTGTCACATTAACTATCACATGCCAGTTCTTTGAAAGGTGGGTGTACTCTGAGAACAAGTGGCTATGTGAAATAAGAGATGTAATAGTAAAATCTGTAATATTTTGGAGCCCCTTGGTGTGGAACTCTTAAGAGGATTAAGAAACGGGGAGCTCTTCCTTTCTCATTTTACAAGAGCATTGTCAAGGGCCTCAGCTCTGAGGTGCAGCATCAGGGCTTTGGTTTCACTAACATCAGATTTTTTTTGTATCATTTTTTCCCTGAGCTCCAACTTGATGAGTATCCTACAAGCAACTCAAATATAAAATATCAAAACAGGATTCATTCTCCCTTCTATTCTCTAACTCCTCTTTTTCCCTGTTTTTGCTTCTGTTCTAGAATCTGCCATCAGACACTTAATTTCAGAACCTTCAGTGTCATCCTACAATCCACTCTCTTGCTTAATTTCTCATGTAATTACTATTAAGTTTTATAAATTCTTTACTCTGAATTTCTTTCAGACTAACTACCTCCATTTAATTCCCTCCATTACTGCTTTAGGTCAGTTTCTAGATGGTCTTTTCTGGACCTCCAGTGAATCCTCCACACCATTGCAAGAATGATTTTTCTAAAATCCTAACGTGACCACCCAAACGTTCTGCTTAAAAACCATCATTAGCTACCCATTGCAGAAACTCCAGACTTCAGAGTATGGTAAACAAGGTCTCAAAGCCTGTATACCTGCAGTCCTGTCTGTAACCCTATCTGTCACTCAGCATCATGTCCCCATCTTCACCACCTCCCCCCACCAAACAAGCATCAATACTCCAGCCACATCCAAGTCTTTGCATTTCCCTAAACATATTACGTTGTTCCACATCTCTGTACTTTTGCTCTGGCTCTTCCATCTGTTTTGAATACTCTCCTTTCCTTCTCCCCCTTCGTACATATGTGAAGGTACATGATTATCTTCTAATACTCAATATCTACAGGATATGGAAGAAAAGAAGCATCTTCAAAGAAGTTTGAGGAAGAATTACACATGAAAATATACATGAAAAAGTACTGTGTCCTGAATAGTTTTAGGAAATGACATTGTTACTCAAAAAAGATTGAGATTACTCAACATCAAAACAAAATATTTCCTTGGAACTCTAAGAAGTTGGGAAACTTTTATTTGCTTTTAAATTCGACCTTTATATTGGAATGTCTCATACATGAAGTTGTACAGGTGTTTCAAAATGCCCTGGTACAGCGTTTTAAAGTTTAGTAACTTAGGTTGTAGGTATGACAGAAACACAGTGTATATATCATAGAAAGTCAAAAGAAATATTCTCCTGAAAAGTGATATCAGCTTTAACTCCATAGCCAAAATCATCCAACATCTTCTTGTGTATACAGTTATTTGTGTCATTTGTCACACGATCTGCAGTAGGTATATATTGTTATAACTGCATCATATGCCTGTCCTAGAGCTTAAGAAGTTCACTTCTGGACTTCTGCACAGGTTGTTTCTATAATAACTCCAAACTAAGCTATTAAACTTCAAGATGCACAGGGGAAAGAAAATTTAATACACAAGGGCTTTGTGAAGACTCTAAATGTATTTATGTGGGTATACGTGCATGTACAATGTGTGTGTGTGTGCATGTGAATATTTATGCATTCACAATATATTTTTCTCGTGGAGTTTTAAATCATATTCCCCACCCTGTCCTGAGTGGAACGAAGTTAAGCTTGTCATCATCTTTCTAAGACTAAACATTTATACCCTTGCATACTGTTCCTAAGCCATCTCCTAGCCTATTCACTGTGCAAAAATTATCTAGTTCTTTTCATTTGCCTTCATCCTATTTCCCAAATGTGAAATAATTCCATTCTAGGGAATGTTGTCAAATTCATGGCAGACTTCATGGGTGCAAAAATGGGATTCCATATTTCAGGAAATGAAAGATAGACTAGAGAGGAAGGATTACTATTCCACAGGGTATTCTAAGAGATGCTTATATTTATCCAAATATTAAAATGATTGCAGCAATAATAATACCACTTTGCCTGCCAAGTGTCATTTGAGGAATTTAAAAGCACTTAAAATTTTTGAACAGAACAATGGAATCTGGTTGCTGTGCACTTCAGAAAACTGAAAACCTGAAGATTCTTAAAATCCTGACATGTTTTTCTAAGGTGAAAAGTGGCCCGTGGCTTCAATAGCATACAGGATGTGGCATTTACTGATAAGCGAACCAGAATGAAGGACCTGTTTTCTGTAAGATTGCATTCCAGTTACTGCTCAAGGACACTTTTCATTATACAAATGTACTTGTGTGATTTTATATCTTGGACTAGTTTTAATATCAGGAATACTTTGCTCTCCAGAAAGATTTTAGTTACAGTAGTACTTTCTCAAAAAAAAAAAGGAGGGGTATTTTCCAAATGACAAAGTCCCCTTTAATCTATCCTCAGATGTTGAAATGAACAGACGAAACTTCAGTTCTTCACAATTATTGCATACCAGAAAGTGGAAAGAAGGATCAGCTATACTGGTTGGAATTGTCAAGAATTAGTCTGTGATTTATATATTGAATTTTTCTCTGTGCAAATATAACAAGGTCAAAGCGGCCAGAAAGAGAAATACCTTAATATCACATTGGCCACATACTCTGGGTCCCAGATCCCATTTGGGAATTAGAAGACATTGTTCCTTCTTACTTATGCCCACCAGAAGACTGAGATGCTTCTAGGCAGGACTGAGGGGCAGAGAGGGAGCAGGAGAGGGCGGAACAATTGTGTGTTTTCCCAGCATCTGTGATGTTGGTAGCTGTCTGCACTAAGTTGTCCTCAAACCTGCTGCATGAAGACTTCGCTCAAGAGAAGGGATGTATATGGAAGAAGTGATGTAAGGACTCATGTTTAATAAACAGCTGTAAGAAGACCAACGTGTTGCACTTTCCCACTTTCCTCGCTAAAAAGATGAGAGGAAGTAGATATAAACATTAGATGGGGGAACTCCGTGTCCAAGTCTGCTTCCCATGACAACCAAGTACTTTATTCTCATCCTCCTTATGATTAGTCGTAACCTTCCCATCCAATTTGAATATTCTGCAAGGTTTTCTTGGTTCAGAAAGATCATTAAAACATATCTGGTACCATAAAGCTATTGAAGCTTCCCTTTTGCTTTTATAAAATGATATTAAAATGAAAACAACCTCTCTCTCCTGCTTCCACTTTTGTACTGCCCACTCTCAGCCAGCCGCTTGCTGCTGCTGCTGATTTGTTTCCTCTCAGGAGCATTTATTTAATGGCTGAGGAGTAACGTACACATGCTAGAGCTTGGCAACAGCCCATCGAATTCCCCAATTTCTTAAATCGTAATTTTTAATCCATGGTATTGAGCAAGAGTGGTACTGCTTCAGTTAAAAAAAAATACCCAATGAATATTTTTGAGGAGTATTTATTTGTAGATGAGGATTTTATTTATATTCAATCATAATGAATAGGGTGTTTTGGGTAAACATAATATTTAGAACAATCAATTATTTGAAGGAACTTGCCTGACTTACCCTATTCTATGTCTCCTTTGTCTTTCCAAAAGTAATGTGATGTGACTGATATAAGCAAGACATGGGCAAATAAATCAGAGAGAAAAACTCTAGCTTGTCTTAAGCTTTCCAGATTAAATATAATAAAAATCTCTATTTCTTCTGCTAAAGAGAGACATAAGATACTAGGAAAGAGTATTTTAGGCAAGATAATATTGAGTTTTATGTGCTTTTAACCTGGGAGTTCTTTTAAGAATTGTCATCAATTCCACTTCTCTAAGAGATGGGGAAGAAGCAACATAGACATGTTTTCTAGGTAGGATGCATGCCTTGGAGGGTTAGGCTGAAGCACACAGAACTAGAGGACCATTCATTTGGCTGAAAGTAATTCGTGTCTTCTTCTGGAGCTGACTGGAACTCTGAACACAGCTGATCCAATCTTCTCAGGTCTTCAATTAGGACTGCTGAGAGAGTTTGTGGGCTAGTGAGGCATGTCAGCATTGGGCAGGAATTTGAAGCCCCCGGTTCAAAGCCAGAACTGGTAACTTGGCAGCTGTTTTTGTACTTCTCTCAACAGAGCAAGAAACACGAAGGGTGCCTGTTGTTTCTAGCGGGCTGGAGAAAACGATGAACATGGGGCTGTTGCCTCTTTTCTTATATCCAGGTTATTTTTTTTACATATATATATTTGTTTTCATATTCTTTTTCATTAAAGTTTATTACAAGATATTGAATATAGTTCCCTGTGCTATACAGAAGAAAACTGTTTTTTAAATCTATTTTTATATGTAGTCGCTAACATTTGCAAATCTCAAACTCCCAAATTTATCCCTTTCCACCCATTTTCCCCTGGTAACCATAGATTGTTTACTATGTCTGCAAGTCTGTTTCTGTTTTGTAGATGAGTTCATTATCATCCTTTTTCCCTCTTTTTTCTTTTTTTTAGATTCCACATATGAGTGATATCATATTGGTATTTTTCTTTCTCTTTCTGGCTTTCTTTCACTTAGAATGATGATCTCCAAGTCAATCCATGTTGCTGCAGATGGCTTTACTTTATTCTTTTTTATAGCTGAGTAGTATTCTACTGTATAAATATACCACAACTTCTTTATCCAGTCATCTGTTGATGGACATTTAAGTTGTTTCCATGTCTTGGCTGTTGTATATAGGTGCATGTATCTTTTCAAATTAGAGTTCGCTCCAGATATATGCCCAGGAGTGGGATTGCTGGATAATATGGTAAGTCACACTAGTCAGAATAGCCATCATTAAGAAGTCCATAAATGATAAATGCTGGAGAAAGTGTGGAGAAAAGGGAACCCTCCTACACTGCTGGTGGAATGTAGTTTGGTGCAGCCATTATGGAAAACAGTATGGAGATTCCTCAAAAAATTAAAAATAGACTTACCATATGATCCCAGACTTTTTTGAAGGTGGAAGGAGGAAAGAGAAATGTAGGAGAGGATTTAGAAGGGTAAATGGAAGTGAAGTTAGTTCACAAAGGGAGGAATACCTTAAGCTGATGTGAAAAAGTCTCTCTTCCTTGTCTTCTTTTCCTTCTCTTGAGTCTGAATAATTTTGGATCTCAGGAGAAAGCACAAGAGAGGGGAGGAAAGAATTCTGCCAGTGTCCCACTTTTCCTTTTGGCTAACTGTTTTATTTTTGTCACTTGTGTATTTTTTCATTCTTTTTAAAAATTAAATATTAAATCAACATTTACTGGCAGATGTAGAAATGAAAAGAGAGAAATGTTATAGTTAGTAGACCTATACAATTTATCATGTGAATTAATATTTCTGTTGGGCTTGGTTATAATTACAGTTGGCTTTTGAACTTCATGATGCCACTAAAGCACATGGGTTTCATTTCTTACTATAAATTCTTTCATTCAGGAATTATGCTTAAATTATTAAATATATGTAGAGTATGCAAAGCTTGTAGAAGACTTTATAACATTCTTTATTAGTTATTCTTCACATCACATATGGGTAGTGAGTACAAATTACCAGGAGGATGACATCTTCAGACCTGAAACAATCATTTTGAAAAGTGACAGGGAGTAATGTTCAGGACCGAAGGATAGTCCTAATACTCCAAGTGCACATTTATACCCTTGTTAATGAAATTATGACCTTCAGCTTCAAAGGTAGCTCAGCTTTGGATGCAGTCTTATATTATATCTTTATAAAAAAAAATTGAGGCTCAAGTCACCATATGGAGATAAAAATAAGAGTTGAAGAAAATATTGCAGAAAGCTTTTGCTGCAAATTTTAACAATTCTCAGGAAACAGGATTCCATGAAGTGGAAGGGAAGAAGGGTGGACCCTCAGTGGTGGAATGAAGAGGGTTCCTTTTTCAACATAAACAGGGAAATAGTCCTCAGACACAGCAGGGGTAGGAGGACCCAGGGGGCAGTGACAGGGAGAACAACACTCTCAGGGTCAGCTGTCTCTCCCTGAATTTTCATCTCTTGCAGATCCTCTGCCACCTGACTCGTTAAAGTGAGCACAAGGGGAAAAGGCAAAGTGGCGAGATTAAATAAAAGCCTACAAAATATAGAACAAGCCTCCATACATGTCTTTCTGTGGCACATGCTTAGGGACAAGTCATCTGAAAGATGCTCTGAATACCCAACTTGTGAGTTTTTATTTTAAGCACAAGAAGAACTTTACCATATTCTGGTCCTTGAATGGGATGATTCTTTGCACATGTTTTATTTAAGAAAAGAAATACTAAAATGGAAAATTGTCCAAGTGGGGGAGGAAGAGGTTAAGTCTTAGATCTTGGAATAAAATTTCATGAGAGTGGAAGGAGTTTTGCTGTTCAGAAATTAACAATATTTTTAAAGAAAAATTTTACATGTGAAACTAGCAATACATTCCAGAGGACTGGTTATTCAAGTACAAAGAAGTTAACAAAACACTCAACCAATTGTTTTAGATTTTTTTCCTTATTTCTTCAACTGATTTTGCTTTGTCATTGCAGTTAGTGGAATTTTTGTGTTGTGTGATTCCCTTATAATCCGTGTATCACCATGAGATAGAGTCAATGTGTTTATTAGCAGCTATAATGTATTAAATGACCACAGCATTAAAGCCCAATGTTGATAAACATTGATCCATTATTGAGTTAGTAAAAACCATTACAATTTATGTAACATAAGCTTCACCTCCAAAGGGCATAGAAATTGGATTAGAGAATGTCTATTTCTAAGGTGAAAGTATGAAAAACTTGGGATGCAGTCATAAACTGCACTTTTATTTCTACCTAGTCATAAAAAAGCTGTATTATTAACTATAGGGCAGTCATTGTGACGTTATGAATGAGTGTAATTCATCACTATTGTAAAGTCAACAATCCTAGTCTTTATCTGCCCTTTGGTGAGATTATAGGTAACAAACATTCTACGTAACTTGTTTCCATTATCCTATAAGTGATGAGAGATAGTTAAAGGATTTTAAAGTGGGAGGTGTCTTGATAAATGTATATTCCTAAAAGATCCCTCTAATATAGTATGCTGGGTGGATGGAAGGGAGTTGAATCTGAAAGTTGGAAGAACAATTAGGAGTCTATTGCAACAGCTCAGGGAAAAACTATGGACAGCTTGGAATGAAATAGTGAGGGTAGAGAAGCAAAGGATTAGATGAATTTGAGAGATATCTACAGGGAATGGATTAGATGAGAGGTGTGAGGGAGGGACAAGTCAGATTCATCTTCAGAATTTTGGCTTGAACAACTGGGTAAATGTTGATATTATCCAAGGTAGGAAATAGAGTAGGGAAGCAGATTTGACAAGAGAAGAAAGAATATGGATGTGTGGACACGATGAGTGTACAGTGTCTGAAAGACATAAATACTCACTAGGCAGCAACTTCCAGTGCACTTGAAAATGTGTCCCTCAGGTCTAGAAGAAAGCTTTGACCTAGGATATAGTTTTGGAAATCATTGTTATACAGCTGGTGTTTGAAACCATGGGAGTAGATGAGACCAATGGGAAGTGAATTCTGCAAAGGTGATGGTGTTGCTTCATGAATGTCCAAATGCAGTGTTTTTTTCCATAGTATGAATGAAACTTCAGAAAACAGGGAATTTCTCAAGATGAGGCTATTGTTTATTTAACTTTGAAGTGGTGGATGACTATTGCTGTCAGAGAAAAGAGAGATAGTTAACATTGTTGCAAGAAGGAACATGGTCCTTTTCTCAACAGTGCTCAATCACTATAAATTTTTATTTATTTTTATTTCTAGTGAGATCTTCACCAGGATGTTTCTAGCATGGCTTCTGAAAATATTGCTCAATAATGTGTCCCTGGAATAATAGTGAGGACTTAGGCTGCTAGGTGTTACCATAAATTATATGATCTCTATTCCATGGAAAGCTACCATAGACATGCCTTTTCTGCACTATACTTGCCAACTTTATAAGCGCATAAACCCTGGCTGTGTATCAGGTCCTACCTTACTCAACATCTGTGACACTGGTCAGCCAGGGTGATTCACAAGGTCAAAATACTTAAGTCACATTATAGGGAAAATTAGAATTGGTCAAAATTTCAGCATTAAATTGAGACAAACTTAGGTCAATGTGAATTTTCTGGGAGTTCATGATAGGAATTTCTGTAAGTGATTCTGTAGTAAATATTTTAAAATGTTTCAATAGGAAAATCTTCCAAATTAAGATTTTTATACTAGGGTAAACATGTGAAATAAATGTGATGGCTATAATTTGAATATACAGATGTAAAGAGAATAATTATGGATACAGTTAATATTTCTTCTTCATAGAATGATTAGCCAAAGAGAAGGAGCAGATCATATGCTCACAAGGATGAACAATAAATCAATAATCTTGATGAAGCTACAGAAAAATACATTAAAGTCCACAGGAGATGCTCCTTCTTATATGTTATATAAGCAAATATAAATAAAATAATAAAAACCAAGTTTGCAGGGCAGTGGAGGAAGAGGTACAAGTAAGATTTTGCAAACTCATAAAATCTTCCTAGAAAAAATTGGAAATGAAAGCAATAAATGTGATTTAGTATTCATTGATCAATAATCCCACCTTTGGGAATGCACACCAAGAAAATATTTCTAAGAGAAAAAAATGTATTTTTTATATTCAGCTATATCAATAACAAATTATTCATCATATTGAAAAAAGAAACAAAATTTAAGGGATGGATTAGCAAATTATTACATTTATCTTGATAAATAATACGACTTATGTAGATACATAGAAAATAATATAAAATGTAGATATAAATGAAAGAATACAAGTTACATAATTACATACATTACAACTACATAAAAATTAAATATATGCATAAATATTCATAAAAATCAAATGACATAAGTAGCTAGTGTTTTAAAATTAAAGTGTAGGCTAGAGTCCTTTTAATGTGAATGTAATTAAAATACTAATGCTGAAGAAAAGATTTCTGTATCTTTACTAACAATTTTAAATTTAAGTTCCTTTCATTTTTAGAGGTTAGAGGGCAAGATAAGGCATTAAAGTGGATGTTCCTCTTAACCGAATTCTGAGTCTTGGTGTCAAGGGTGTATGCACCCTCCTTAAAAACCTCAGAAAATCTGTAATATGATAGCAAGTGTCTTTGGAAGTTCTTAATTAAGTCGGTCCATTGTTCCTTCTGCCATCATGTGAGTTAATTGCTCTCCCCGTGTTCTGCCTTTAGACGTTGACATTAGTAGATAGTTGTTAAGTTTTTAGTTCTAACATTTATCTTGTCATCAAATATGATTTCAAAGTACAGGAAAACCTCATTAATTTTGACCTTACTAAGTTGAAATTTGTGATAATTTAGGCAAGATGTGCTTCAGTTCTCTGCGTATTAGCATCATACTGACTGGTTTTACGGGATCAGGTAAACTCTCCTGCGGCAAGATTCTCAGGGACAACAGATATTCTGAAGACCTCCCCTCTCCAATCTTCCTTATCTCTTGTCTGTCTGAAATTTACCTTTTCTGTATAAGGCTTTGTTATCAACTAGCACTAAAATGTCCCTGGTGGGAGTACTCTGTACCGAGGTCACAGTCCAGATCCTTCCAAGCAGTTTTGCTTTATTTAAATCCATATGGTGTTTGTGTGTTCCTCCCAGAATTGGAAAGCCTTTGCATGGCCCATATACTTTTCATTTCAGCATTCCCCACCATCCTGATATCTGGCTACTTCAGACATTTGAATTCACTACTTCTTTAACTGTTGAGTCTCCCACAAAATGATTTCAAAAAATTCCACCTTTTTTTCTCCTGTGATCTCTGAACAGTATCTCCTATCAGAAGTCCTCATCGTCACGTGTTTTCTGCTGCTTTCTTTATTTTTATTAACATTTCATGGACACAGCCTGGTTTCTTAATGAAACTGTAATTCGTTGAGGGTAGGGATGGGAAAAGTTTTTATATCTTCTACAGCACTAGGTGCTCCATGACTAGGCAGTGGCTGGCTAGTAGATAACTGAGGGTAAATAAAGGTCCTCATATCAGGTAGAACGGTGCTGCTCAGGTTGTGCTGTCAAGTTTGTAATGCATATGGATTATGTCATTGGATCTTTTCAATCTCCCTGGACGGGAATGGGAATGGTGACCAGGAACAGAGCATGAACACCCTGGATTCTGAGAAGGGAGGTAAAAATTAGGATATATAAATATACATATGCTTATTCAAAGACATTTTAAATTAGTGCTTTGAGTTAAGACCCAAATGTCAAATAACTGGTTGTTAAGAGAAGAACTAGTTGAGGAAGTAGGTACCACTGTTGCTCACAGTATTTGTGGCTCCACTCCTTCTAGATAAGATTACACTTCCCTGCCCCCACGAAGCTGGGCTTGGCCACGGGACTAGTTCTGACCACTGGGCTGCGAGCAGAAATGAGATGCATCTCTTTTAGGACAAAACATTAGGAGCCAGTTCAGGAAATGCCATCCCTCTCCTTCCTCATGGCTGCTACCTTGGTGCACATGTTGCTGTGGAGGTGACATACGATTGAGGCAAGAGAGAATCTTTTGTTAACACATGGAGAACTATGTTTTGAAGAATTGCTTGCATCTGGAGTGGATTTTGAGTGTGCAAGAAGTAATCTGTTGTGGGAAGTCTCTGTGGTTCTGGGGCTCTTCACTGCAGCATTACCTTGACTATCCTGATTAACATAGTAGGCACTGGGGCCTAACATGTTGAGCCTTTACTGACTGGTTTAAGAGTGTAGTTGTCAAGAGTGTGGTCCTAGAGCCAGGGTGGGTGTGTTCACATCTGGGTATCACTGCCACTTGTGCAAGATCCTTGAATTCCTAGTTCCTTGGTTTTCTTATCAATAAATAGTTTAATAATAGCACCAACCTTATAGGGTTGTTGTGTGAATGAGCAAAATAATTCATGCAAAACACTTAGAACAGTGCTCAATGCAAGTTATTATTAACATCATTATTACTAGTCAGACAGCTCCCCAAGATGATGACTAAACTTGGTGTCTTTGGTTTCTTACCACCGAATCTGCTTTCCCCGTGTCCTCTGTCTTAGTGGCACTGTAGTTAGTCATGCTCAAAAATGTGGAACCTTCTTATCATGCTCTGTCACCAGACATTCAGCTAGTTGCTATATCCTGGCAGTTTTACTTTGACAATGTAAATAAGTAAACACAATTGTACAATCTTTCTAAAATATATTCCCTCTTCTCTCACTACCACTGCCATAATTCATTACCATTGCCTAGAGTGTAACAAGAACCGCTTAATTTGCCTGCATTCAATATTGGGAAGCAAAACTATCACAGTCGAAAAAGCATGCAACCTAACCTTTTAACCGTGCAGCCTGACCTTGAACTCCAGCTCTACCTCTTACTGGATGTGGGATTTTGGGAAAGTTACCTAATCTCACTATGTCTTTTTCATCATGTGTATATAGGAGGATACCAATATTTGCTTCACAGGATTGTTGAGAGATTATACGAGATAATTAACGTAAAGCACTCAGTACATAGCAGGGAATCAATCATTCTTAATTTGATTTTTTTTCTCCATTGCATTTGGCCTAAATTGTTGCCAACATTATTTTTCAAAAGTCTAGGCCAGATCAAATTCCTCTCACAGAATGTAGAACAGAATGCAGATTCCTCAGTATGGAATTCAGCAGGCTCCAGCACCTGCCTCAGTGCTTTTGCTGGCTTCCTCCTTGGGCTTTGCATCCCATCGCCTGCTATTACTTGAATGTGGCTTTGAGATTCAGCTCGGAAGGAAATGGTTAGAATGGCCTAACCCCATGGTGACTATCGTTACTAATACTGTATTGTATATTTGAAAGCTGCTAAGAGAGTAGATTTAAAAGTTCTTTTCACAAGAAAAAAATTGTAACTATTTATGGTGATGAATATTGACTAGACTTAATGTGATCCTTTTGTTGCAATATATGCAAAGGTCGGATCATTATATTATAGACCTTAATATATATATGTATGTATAACTAATATAATGTTATATGCCAATTATATCTCAATCAGAAAAAAAGCCTATTCCTTCTAAGATCAGAACTAGTACCATACCCTCTGAGGTGCAAGATTTCCCTTATCTCTCTGTGTATCAGTTAGCTACTCATAAAATGGCTGCACCATAAACCACCCCAAAACGCAGTGGCTAAAAACACCAAGCATTTATTGCCACAGATCTATATGTTAGATTGTTGAAGAGTGTTTGAAGTAGGCGGGGCTCAACTGGGGTGTCTCAGCTCGCTTGGCATGTTTCTTCTTTCCTCCCAGGACAAGCATGTTAGCCTAGACGTGCCCTCTTTGTGGCAATGGCAGAGGTCTGAGAGCTCAAGCAGAAATACGTAGGCTTCTTGGGACCTACATGCAGAACTGACACTCCATCAATTCTGCCTCTTTCTATTGGTTAAAGCAAGTCACATTGCCAAGCCCAAAGTCAAGGTGTAAGGAAGAATGTCCCTGCCGTAACAGGAGGACACTACAGACTTACATGGCAAGAGGGTGTGGCTATGTGAAGAACTGGGGCCACTAAAACAATCTTGCACACACTGTTGGAATGAATGGGTCTTACCTCTAAGGTCTTAGCATCTTACCTCTGTCTCTGTCATAGGGGTTAAATAGTTAGGCATTTTACTGTTTCTTTGCTTACATACTGTTTTCCTTTCTTTAGGCTACTAACTTTGGGAAGGCAGGGATGTGTTTTACTTATTCTAGTTTTTCCAACAATACTTTGCACTCTCCTTCACACATGGTCAGTGTTCGGTTAATGTTTTCCTGAATTAGTATTTTAAAATTTGGAGTAAAGTAGCTAACTTAGAGATATGCTTTAGCATGTTGTGAAGAGAAAACTGTGAAACGTTTTTGTTCAAAGAAGGAATTCAGAAACTGCCCCTACATAGTGGCTGAAGGACTTTTCTCTTTGGAGTCACTACATTAGACAGGAGTCAGTGCTCACAGAAATCTACCAATGCATAAAACAAAACAGAACAAAACAGAACAAAACAACTTTGTAAGGAAGGAACATGGATGAAGGGGAAGAAATATTTGTAAGATGTGAGAGAATACACATTTTGAGGTTTTAAAAAGGACATAATAATTTTTACAGGTTAAGAATAAGTATTCCAGATAATTGTGGCCTGCTTAGGATCATCCACACAAAAGCATATCAGAATTCACTGCTGGTCAGTTGTTACCTTGTAAATGATAAAATGGTGATCCTGTAACTCTTTCATTCCTTCAGTATTTGTTAGCTGGAATGTTTGTGAAGAAGAGCCTTCCTTTCCTCCACCATTCTCTTGGAGTATCCCTATGGACTAATGGGGCTTTTTAAAAAAAATTCAGTGTGTCATAACCAGTAATGATCACTTTCTTTTCTATGCTAAAATAGTCCCAAATGTGGTCATTCAGAAACCCTTTAGGCTGGATTCTGTGTCCTCTGGACATGTTCCTATTAGTTGCAGAGCACTTTCTGCTTTCACATCAAGCAAGATGTTCTGGGCTCACCTTGCATTTTCCCTGACTCAGTCTGAAATCAGCCATTTCCCAAGAATCCCTAGTTCCTTTTGGTGGGGAATGGTATTTAGAAAACAGGGTCTGGGTGATAGGTGTGCTCATTGTTACTGAGATGTCACTGCTTCTAGATCCTTTTAGTGAATAGAACCTACATACATGTATGTAACTTTTAATTTCTGTTCATAATTACTGCACTAATGCCATTACCAATAACAAACACTCTATTTGAAGTTTAAGATTCATTTTCAATACTCTGTCTTTATTAGGAAACAGGAACATGGGAGCATAGTCTGAAATTATCACCCAACATATTACTCAGTTATTATTACAAAGAGAAAAATATACCTTTACAATTGAGAGATGTTGTATATCTCCCAAATCAATGATCAAATTTGGCATCTTCAATCGTGGGGCATCCCAGCATTATGCGTCTCCTAATACACGCATTGGAGAAGTTCACCTTGCCAGAAATGTTCATCCTTAATCTGTTCATAGGCACAAAAATCAGACATTTGCCTCAGAATTCACAGGGTGTGTGTTTGTGTGTGTGTGTGTGCGTGTGTGTGAAATCCAGGTTAATTCACAGAATTCACATTAATTTCACATTTATTTTGTGGGACCACTGACCCCACATGTGACTGGCTCACATCCCTGTGACTCCTGCCTAGGTCTCCCTGCTGCCTCTTCCTTCCCTCAACTCAGGCAGGGGATCCCTACGCTGCTTTGTCCTTATTTCCTTTAATTGGCATCTTGGCAGTAAACGGCAAGGGTGCAGGGTGATGGGAGCAGCAGGGCCACAAGAAGTGGACAGAAGTCACTCTGAATAAAAGCTACTCTGCATGAGAAAAGAACTCTCTGAAGGGGGCATGGAAGAGGTGGGATGTCCCTGGAGGATGACAGCAACTGCTCCAGGAGTAAAAGCCCACGTAGAAGGAGTCAGATGCTAAAGTGGAAAAAGAATACTGGGGGCATTGACACATGGCTCACAAAGAAAAATATTAAAAAATATTCAGAGAAGGGCATGAAGTGACAAGAGAGAAGGGAACCAGTGAGAGGAGAGATATAAAATTTATCTCCATTTTGTTTTATCATTTGCATCATTATCTGACTGCCTCTGGTAATAAGATGTTTCAAAATGCCTTCAGATAGAGATGGAGTCTCTCATCCATATTGTCTGTAGTAAAAGAAATCAGGGCACATTTCTCAAGAAGCTTGAACAATCTGACAGTGAAACACCAGAAGAGTGCGTCTTCTCTACATCATAATAGTGAGACTAGAGACGTTTTCCCCCCCCAAAGTGTGTAGATGGAAAAACGAGGAAAAGGAAAAGCAACTTTTCAGGTAGAGAAAATCAAGAGTCTAAAGGATTTCTTTAAAAAAAAAAAACCCAAAACAAAAAACATCTGGGTCCGATACGGTGCTGTCATGTCTTTGCTCTGCTGGAGGAGGGAAAAAAACAATAAGACAGTGCCAGCTATTAACTGTGCTTAATAGGGGGTTATTTCCGCTCAGGGTGTGTTCTTGCAGGAGTTGAGTGATGCTGGAAATAACACTGTGCGATCCTTCCCTTTCCCTATTACAGAGAACACTTACTATCACATCACATCTCCTGCTTTCTACATTCAATCAGTCTCCTCTCTGAAAGTCTTATTTATTCCTCCCTTCCTTCTCTCCTCCCTTCTGACCTCATTGTATAACTTGGAAAAGAAGAGGGCCCATTTGGGAAGGCATTAAAGAAATGATCCCCCAGTACACAATGCGAATGTCTGGAAGTGCATTGTTACAACATACACAACGGGCTCGAAAAAATTGCAGTAGATAATGAAGACTTTTTTTCATTGTTGGAGGACAGGTAGGTCTTCACACAGGGGATGAAAGTTGTTTATTCCTTTGAAAAAAGACTGCCTGAGTTGAATAATTAATATCATTATGATAAGAACAAAAAATGATGATGAGAGATTCTTTTAAAAGAGTAATGATGTTAGAATCAGGATCTTAGTATGCTTGCAAGAGTGATTAAAATTGAATGCTCTGCCCATGTTTCCTGTACACTCCAGGAACTGCAAGCAAAGGAAGATGGATTGGAGTCAGCAGAAGGCATTAATATGCATGTTATCAACTGAACCTTTAACAAATTATTTTTTTCAGAGATAATAAACATTTGAATATTTTCTCTAGAAACCAGGAAGCCTGTTTTACAGGAGGTAACAAGCAGGGACAGATCGACTTTGAAGCTAATGCAGCTTCGGATTCCCAACCACTCACCTGGGCCCTTACTAAAGCTGTGGGATAGGCCCTAATAACATGTCCAAATGTTTTAGTAGAATTTGCCAGAGTAGCATGTTTTCACTGCAAATAATTTCAGATTGCTGTCACTTTCCACTCCAACTTTTTCTGTCTGATTTCCCCTCACGTCAGGTGTCGTTGGAGTGGCGGTGACCATCTTCGAGATGAAGCTAAGAGGAAGTTGAGTTGGGAGTAATTTAATTTGGGTTTAGTGAGACATCTTTATGTGGCTTGCAACCAGTTTCCTGTAAGGATATTGCCAGCTGTCCGAAGGAAAAGCTTCCAGGAAAAGTCCACCTGCGCCTTGCGCCTACTCACCCAGCATCGTGACGTGGAAGTGCCACAGAACCTGTGCTCTGTGGGTCATCCCCCGTCCTAGTTGGGAAGGAAGCAGCCCCCACCGCACCCAAAGTCTTTGACCGCTTTTTAATTTTGTAATAGACTTTTTTCCTTTCAGATTTTCTCTTAAGTAGAGCATGAGACAACTTAGAATTTTCTTTAAAGAATCAAAGTGTAATGTTTCCCATTAGAAAGCTGCTCAAGCTTTGTAAAGTGCGTACATCAACATTAAATTTTTCATAGGCTGGGAAGAGAAACCCGAACAAAGAGATGTAAAAAAGTTTATTCAAAGCGTTGATATAGCTCAGTTGCACCACTTAACTTGTAATATGGAAAGACAGTTTGGGACATTTTAATAAAACAAATGAGAAATTACAGACTGCTGTTTGGGACATACTTGAGGAGTTCCTTCTTTTATTACCTGCATTTATTTATAAAAGAAGCAAGAGAAAACTTAGATAATAATTAATGGAATATGAAACAAAAAAGATAAAGATTAGCCCTGACATCAAGAGAAATCACTCTGACATTGAGAAGTGAATTGCAACATTTTTTTTTTTTCAAATTATACCAAAATTGTAACTCTTTAAGAAGAAAAGAGAAATTTTGAATAGAAGTAATGAATAGGCTTCTGGCTTGTTCGATTATCCAGTTAATGAAGAGGAGTGAATCATATGTACACACTGGAAGAAGATTTAAATTTCCAGTAAGTTTGAGACAAAATACTGACATTGATGAAGATAATGTGAAACTTTATAATACATTGCAAACTGGTTAATGAGTGTCATCAATTCAAGGGATATTTAAGTTTAGTCACTGTACAAGAAAACTTGAAACCCCCGAAACCTTACAATTTATATATAAAATAGATTTGATAAAAGTTTTCCCTAATTTGACAAGAATTCTATAAAATGTACATCATATTACTATCAATATGTAAGAAATTTTTCCCAATGATCAACAATAAAAAACAATTTTTGAACAACCATGGTGAAGAA